>NW_027221988.1:0-275737 GCF_041296265.1 Equus caballus
TCTCCCAAAAGCCCCAGTACATAGTTCTATATCCTAGTTATAAGTCATTCTAGTTCTTCTATGTGGGAGGCTGCCACAGCATGGCTTGATGAGCGGTGTGTAGGTCTATGCCGAGGATCCGAACCAGCGAACCCCAGGCCGTGGAAGTGGAGAGCATGAACTTAACCACTCGGCCATGGGGATGGCCCCCTATAGGTCTCTTTTTATACCTAATCACATTCCTCTTTCTCCCAGCTTCCCCAGAAGTAACCACTATTCTGAATTTAGAATTTATCCTTCTTGTGCTTTTCTTTGTACTTTTACTACATCTGTATGTATCTGTTATCAATATGTAGTATTTTTGAGATTTGGGGTTCTAGCAATGATGGGGTAAACACAACTGGATTAAAAAGAAAACAACAAGACTTATCCTCCCACCACACACAACTAAGAAACCGGACAAAACATACAGTGGTTTCCAGATATTAGACAACAGTCAGTGAAAGATAATGATCTCTGAGAGAAATGAAACAAAAGATGTGAGCCATATTATTGCCCCAGCTTACAGCCTGGAGAGAATTTTTAGGCTATGTGCAGGCAGGAAGTACCCAAACGGAGCCTGCTGGTTCCAGGAGCTAAAGATACAGAGCTCATACAAGGAAATCTTATGAGCATTTATGGGATGAAGTATGAGAGAAGACAGATCTGCGCAGGAAGAGCTCCAAATGAGTACTGATCAATGCAGGTGTGTGAGGAAACTACTCAAGGCCAGTGAAAGACCATGAGAAAGATTCAAGTATAGCCATCCCAGAACTCACACAGGGCTGGTAATACTCTATATTCCCACTAGCCAAATAAAAAAAACCTCCTAATACAAGGACATTCTCAAGAGGGTATCACATCAGTGTTGGGACCAAATTAGTCCTATACTAAAAGTTGTACTGGATCCACCTAACAAAGCAAGAAAGCAAGCCTCAAAATGGCAGAGTTGATTACAAATGGCTTAACTGAATCTCAAAACAAAGCCTGAAAATATTTTAGAAAAAAAATACAGAAACTCCAACAACTAAGAAAATAAAATTCACACTATGTGGCACTTGACAAAAAAAAATTACCAGATATGCAAGAGACAGGAAAATAAGACCTAAAATGAAAAGAAAAATCAATCGATATGAACAGACCCAGAGATGACAGAAATAGTTGGCAAGAATGTTTAAACACTTAGTATAAATATAGTTCATATGTTCAAGAAGGATGAAAGATGAGCATTTTAAGGAGATATGGAAGATGTAAAAGAAATCTATTCCTCAGCAATATGAATTTACTTAACACTACTGAATTGTGCTACACTCATAAATGGTTAAGATGGTATATTTTATATTTTTAGCATGGTAAAAGAACCTTTGTTAATCTAAAAGGAAACAAACAAAACAAACCACAAATAAACATCTAGAAGTGAAAATACAATGTCTGAGAAGAAAAACAGTATGGTTAAAATTATCAACAGGTTAGACACTGTAGAAGAAGATTAATGAACTTAAAGACAACAGAAATCATCTAAAATGAGAGAGAGGAAAGATTGGAAAAAACTAAACATCAGCGAGCTATAGAAAAACATCATGTGCCCTAATACAGATATAACTGCACTCCCAAAAAGGAGGAGACAGATAGGACTGAAAATTTTGAAGGACTTACGGATGAAATTTTTCCAAATTTAATGAAAACCATAAACTCATATTTCCAAGAAGCTCAATGAACCCCAAGCAGAAGAAACAAAGAAAACTACACCAATGCACATCATAATCGTATTGCTTAAAATCAGTGATAAGGAAAAAACGTAAAAGCAGCCCAAAAAAAGACACGTGTACAGAAGAAAAATGAGAATTACAGCAGACTTCTCACTGGATTGAATGAAAGCCAGAAGAAAACGGAGCAACACCTTTAAAGAGCTGAAAGAAAAATAATGGTTGCCCAGAATTCTATATACAGTAAACATACATTTCAGAAATGAAAATGAAATAAATACTATTTCAGACATATCAAAGCTAAAATTCATCACCAGCAGCCCAGCAATATAATACATATTAAAGAAAATCCTCCAGACAGAAGGAAAATGACACCAACTATAATTCTGGATATACACAAGGAAATAAAGAGCACTGGAAACGCAAAGTTTGTGAGTAAATACAAAATACACTTTTCCCTAATTTTTAAACATCTTTAAAACATTACTGACCGGTTAAAACAAAAATGTAACAATGCATGTGGGGTTACTAATATATGTAGAAATAAAATGTATATCCACAATAACCTAAAATCTAGGAAAGGTGAAATGAAAGTAAACTATTGTAATGAGCTTATACTATACATGAAGGATAATAATATGATCAGAAGGTAGAGCGCAATAAGTGGAAGATGTCTAATATAAACCCTAAAACAACTTATAAAATAAAGAAAACAAAGAGTACAGATAACATGAAAAGAATATTGACTTATTCCTAACAAGTCAATAAAGGAGATTAAATGGAATTAGAAAATGTAAAATTTTCTGCCTTCTAAAAGAAGGCAGAAAAAAAATACAAAGAGATCACAAATAAGAGAGAGAATGAATAAATAGCACAATGGTACATTTAACCACTTTAATCACAACAACCAGTAATCATTTTAACTGTGAATGCTGTAAAAAAAATCAAAAGGCAGAGATTTTTGAAACAGGAAAAGATAGAGACTGTCATGAAAAGGTAGAGACTGTCAAATTGTACGGAAAAGAACAACAACACTAAATACATATTCACCTAATGACAGAACTTCAAGATACATAAAACAGAAAATGATAAAATTAAAAGAACTGCACCAATCCACAATTATAGCCACTATTATAGATGTCAATACCCTTCTCTCAATAAATGACAAATGAAGTAGACAGAAAAATCAGTAAAGGAAGACCTGAATAACTCTATCAACCAACATTCTACCTAACATTTTTCCCAAATACAACTGGATCACTGACCAAGATAGACTGTAAGATTGGCCGTAAAGAAAGTCTCAATAAATGTAAAAGAATTCAAATAATAAAAACTATGCTTTCTGGCCACAATGGTATTACATTAGAAACTAACAACAAGCCAAAGCAATCTCGAGAAAAACCAACAAAGCTGGAGGTATCACAATCTCTGAATTCAAAACATACTACAAAACTACAGTAATCACAACAGCGTGGTACTGGTACAAAACACACACACAGCTCAATGGAACAGAACTGAGAGTCCAGAAATAAAACCACACATTTACGGACAGCTAATTTTCGACAAAGGAGCTAAGTACAGACAATAGAGAAAGGAAAGTCTCTTCAATAAATGGTGTTGGCAAAACTGGACAGCCACAGGCAAAAGAATGAAAGTAGACTATTATCTTACACCATACACAAAAATCAACTCAAAATGGATTAAAGAGATGAATGTAAGACATGAAACCATAATACTCCTAGCTGAAAACATAGCCAGTATGCTCTTCAACATTAGTCTTCGCAGTATCTTTTTGAATACCATGTCTCCTCAGGCACTGGAAACAAAGAAAAAAATTAACAAACGGGACTACATCAAACTAAAAGTCTTCCCCATCAACAAAATGAAAAGACAATCCACCAACTAGGAGAAAGTATTTGCAAGTCATATATCCAATAAGGGGTTAATTTCCAAAATATATAAAGAACTCACACAACTCAACAACAACAAAACAAACAATCCAATCAAAAAATGGGCAGAGGATATGAACAGACATTTTTCCAAAGAAGATTTACAGATGGCCAACAGGCACATGAAAAGATGTTCAGGGGACGGCCCGTTGGCACAGCGGTTAAGTTCACACCTTCCACTTTGGCAACCTGGGGTCTCCAGTTCAGATCCCGGGGGCAGACCTACACAATGCTTCTCAAGCCATGCTCTGGCAGGCATCCCACATAAAATAGAGGAAGATGGGCACGGATGTTAGCTCAGGGCCAGTCTTCCTCGGCAAAAAAAGGAGGATTGGCAGCAGAAGTTAGCTCAGGGCTAATCTTCTCCAAAAAGGAAAGAAAAGAAAAGATGCTCAACATCACTGATAATTAGAGAAATGCAAACCAAAGCTACAATGAGATATCACCTCACATCCATTGGAATGGCTATTACTAAAATGACATGAAATAACAAGAGTTGCAGAGGATGTGGAGAAAAGGGGAGCCTCATATACTGCTCGTGGGAATGCAAACTGCTACAGCCGCTACGGAAAACAGTATGGGGATTTCTCAAAATATTAAGAATAGAACTACCATACAATCCAGCTATTCCACTTCGGGGTAGATATCCAAAGAAGACGAAAACACTAATTTGAAAAGATACATGTACCCCTATGTTCATTGCAGCATTATTCACAATAGCCACAACCGGGAAGCAACCTAAGTGCCCATCAACAGATGATGGATAAAGATGTGGTATATGCACACAATGGAATACGACCCAGCCATAAAAAAGACGAAATTGTGCCATTTGAGACAACACGGATGGACCTTGAGGGTATTATGCTAAGTGAAATGTTAGACAGAGAAGGACAAATACTGTATGATTTCACTCATGTGGAATATAAACAAACAAACACACAAACACACAGAAACAGAGAACAGATTGGTGGTTACCAAAGGGGAAGAGGGTGGGGGAAGGCCAAAAGGGGTAAAGGGGCACATATATATGGTGACAGACGGAAACTAGACTTTTGGTGGTGGACATGATGTAACTTATACAGAAGCTGAAATATAATGATGTACACCTGAAATTTACACAATATTAAAAACCAACGTGACCTCAATTACAAAAATTTTCAAACTCAGAGAAAACAGTATTTGAAAGAGAACTGAGGGGCTGGCCCCGTGGCCGAGTGGTTAAGATCACGCGCTCCGCTGCAGGCGGCCCAGTGTTTCGTTGGTTTGAATCCTGGGCGCGGACTGGGCACTGCTCATCAAACCACGCTGAGGCAGCGTCCCACACGCCACAACTAGAAGGACCCACAACGAAGAATATACAACTATGTACCAGGGGGCTTTGGGGAGAAAAAGGAAAAAAATAAAATCTTAAAAAAGATAACTGAAAAATCCGCATATATATGGAATCTAAACGTATTTCTAAATAACTCATGCATCAAAGAAGAAATCCCAGAAGAAATTTTAAAATATTTTGAATAGAATGGAAATGAAAGCATGACATATCAAAATTTGTGGGGTATACCCAGGCAGTTCTTAGAGGAAAATTTATAGCATTAAAAACTCAGAAGAGAAGAGAAGAAAATTCTCAAAACTATGGTTAAAGCTTAAGAAGCCAGAAAAAGAAGAGCAAAGTAAACCCAAATAAGTAGGAAAAAAGTAAATGAAAGGAAGAAATCAATAAAAATAAAAAACAACCAAAAATGACAAAAAGAGAGAAAACCAATTAAACCAAAAACGATTTGTCTGAGATCAATAAAACTGACAAATCTCAAGCAAGTCCAATAAGGATAAAAAAGAGAAAAGACACAAATAAATAATATCAGGAAAGAGAGAGAAGACATCACTACAGAACCTTCAAACATTAAAAGTGATATGGGAATAGAGTAGACAATTTTACGCCAACAAACTAATGACTTAGATTGAATAGACAAATTCCTTGAAAGACACAAACTAGCCAAGTTGACTCAAGAAGTAATAGAGACAGGACTTCCAGAATGGTGGTATAAGGAGCTCGGCAGAACATTTCCCCATGAAACGATCATTTAAATGATCAAAATTGGAGCCAGCCTGTGGCACAGTGGTTAAGTTCGCACATTGCACTTTGGCGGCCCGGGGTTCGCCGCTTCGGATCCTGGGTGTGGACATGGCACCACTTGGCAAGCCATGCTGTGGTAGGCATCCCACACATAAAGTAGAGCAAGATGGGCACAGACGTTAGCTCAGGGCCAGTCTTCCTCAGCAAAAAAAGAGGAGGATTGGCAGCAGATGTTAGCTCAGGGCTAATCTTCCTCAAAAAAAAAATGGTAAAAATTATTATTATTTTTAAATTTAAATTTTCTGGAAATTGTCCTAATGGCATACAGCAAATTAAAAAACATTTACTCAGGAAAATCTAGTAAATCTGGGTAAGAACAGCAAGTCTGTGCCATTTGAGCCATGTCCCACTCCTACCTCCACCCCTCCTACAAGTCGGAGTGATCCAGCTTTACAAGAAAATGAGACCCTCTCTCTCCTCTTAGCTCGCAGTCTAGGGTGAGAGTTTCTCCCTGGGAGAGCAGGCTGCTGCAGTCTCTAACGTTCTCAGCTTCATGTTGCAGAAGTTCTATTCCAGGCAAATGTAGCCAAGAGGACTGGGGCTCTGTTACCCCAAGTAGCCCCTACTTGGAAGGTGGACCTCTACCACAGGTAGGAGCAGGTTGAAAACACTGGGCCCTGAGCACCCACACCCCAGCTTGCTGACAGGATGCAGGTTCCATACCAGGAAGTATGTCACGGGCTGAAGTGTGTTCCTGAAAAATTCGTATGTTGAAGTCCTAACTCCCAGTACCTCATAATGTGATTGTATTTGGAGAAAAGGTCTTTAATGAGGTCATTAGGATGGGCTCTAATCCAATATGACTGGCGTCCAAACAAGAAGAAGAAATTTGGACAAAGACTCGTCTAAAGGGAAGACCTCGTGAAGACACAGGGAGAAGACGGTAACCTACAAACCACGGAGAGAGGCCTCAGAAGAAACAGCTCTGCCCACAACTTGATCTTGGACTCCTCACCTCCAGAACTGTGAAAAAATTAATTTCCGTAGTTTAAGCCCCCCAGTCTGTGGTAATTTGTTAAGGCAGCCCTAGCAAACTAATACAGATTTTGGTACCAGGATGTAGGGTGCTGCTGTAACAGATACTTAAAATTGTGGAAGTGGCTTTAGAACTGGGGAATGGGTAGAGGCTGGAAGAGTTCTGAGGTGCAAGTTAGAAAAAGAAACCAAAATTGAAGATTTGAAAGTTCTCAACCTATCTACATTACAAAAAAATGAGAAAATCTGTTCTGGAGAGAACATCAAGGGTGTGGCTGGACAATCACTCACTAAAGGAGCCCAACAATAAATCTGAACCGAAAGATGGACAAACCCGAAAACTTAAACACAGACTGATGGAGATTATGCAATCTGAGGAGCAGAGAGAAAAAAGAATGAGGAAAAATGAACAGAGCCTTAGAGAATTGTGGAACACCATTAGGCACACCAACCTATGTGTAATGGAAGTAACAGAAGGAGAGGAGAGAGAGAAAAGAGCAGAAAAATATTGACTATGTAGTGATCGAAAACTTCCCAAATATGATAAAAACAATATATATCCCTGAAGCTCAACAAACTCTAAGTCGGAGAAATGAAAGGAGGGCTACACCAAGACGCATCATGGTCAGATGTTGAAAGCTGAAAGTATATATCCAAAGGAATTCAAAGCAGGGACTCAAACAGATATTTTTATGCCAATGTTCATTGAAGCATTATTCACTAAAACCAAAAGGTGAAAACAATCCAAGTGTCCATCCACAGATGAAAGGATAAGCAAAACGTAGTGTATATGTACAAAGGTATATTATTCAATGATAAAAAGGAATAAAGATCTGATACATGACACAACATGGATGAACACTGAAAACATTATGCTAAATGAAATAAGCCATGCAAATGGACAAATACTGTATGAATCCACTGATATGAAGTATCTAGAATAGGCAAATTCATAGAAATAGAAAGTAGATTAGACATAACCAGGGGTTAGAGAGAGGGTAGGGTGGAGACTTATTGCTTAACAATTACAGACTTTCTGTTGGGGGTGATGAAAAAGTTTTGAAAACAGTGGTGAAGGTTGCACAACATTTTGAATGGAATTAGTGCTACTGAATTGTACACTTAAAAATGGTTAAAATGACAAATTTTATGTTGAATATATTTTACCACAATTTTAAAAAATCAATAATGTAATATATCGAAACCCACTGAATTGTACACTTGTAATGGGTGAGTGGTATGGTATGTAAATTATATCTCAATAAAGCTGTTTTTTACCCTTAATAAAAAGATATAAAGAACATAACTAGCTTTATGCCTACTAAGGAAATTGATTTCCACTTCAGGCCTAGATGACTTTATGGCTGAATTCTACTAAACATTTTTTTTCGAACTTTACAGAAGTATAATTGACAATAAAAATTGCATGTACTTAAGGTGTACAATGCAAACCGTTGATATACACATACATTGTGAAATGATTATTACAGTCAAGTTAACTAACACATCCATCACAGTTACTTTTTTGTTGTGTGTGGTGAGAACACTTCAGATCTACTGTCTTGGGGCTGGCCCAGTGGCATAGCAGTTAAGTTTGCGTGCTCTGCTTTAGCGGCCCAGGGTTCACCGGTTCGGATCCTGGGCACGGACATGGGAACCACTTATCAAGCCATGCTGTGGCAGGCGTCCCACATGTAAAGTAGAGGAAGATGGGCACATATGTTAGCTAAGGGCCAATCTTCCTCAGCAAAAAGAGGAAGATTGGTGGCAGATGATAGCTCAGAGCTAATCTTCCTCAAACAAAACTACTCTCTTAAAAAATTTCAAGTATACAATACAGTATCATTAACTATAATCACTATGCTGTACAATAGGACCCAAAGGTTATTTGTCTTATAACTACAAGTTTGTACCCTTTGACAAGCATTTCCCTATTCCCCCCCCACCTTCTTCCAAACATCCCAGGAGGGAGTATACCAGTTCTACGCAAAATCTTCCAGACTTTTAAAGAGGAAGGAATACTGTCCAACTCACTTTATGTAGCCAACATTATCCTGATACCAAAACCAGATAAAGACATTACAAGAAAAAAGAACTATAAACCAATATCCCTCATGAAAATAGATGGAAAAATTCTTCACAATTTTTGAACAAACAACTTATCATGAATTGAGTGAAAAAACAAAATATATCATGACCAAGTGGGGTTTAACCCAGGAATGCAAAGTTGACTTAATGTTAAAATCAATTAATATAGTTTACCATATCAACAAACTAAAGAAAAAATAATCATTTTAATATATATATAAAAACATTCGATGCACAAAGATTCATTCAGTACAATAACTCTCAACAAACAAGGAATAAAAGGGAATTCTTTCCACCTGATAAAGAGTATCTACAAAAACCCTACAGTTGACATTATATTTCAGGATGCAAGACTGAATGCTTTTACCCTAAGATCTGGAATGAAGCAACAATGTTTACCTACCACTTCTATTGGAGGTCCTAGACAGTACCGTAAGGCAAAAGAAAAAATCAAACATGCAGATTGGAAAAGAAGTAAAACTGTCTTTATTTTCAAGTGCATAATTGTCTAAGAAAACCCTGAGGAATCTACAAATAAAAGCTACTAGAACTTTTAAGTGAGTCTAGCAACATTGCAGATACGAGGTCAATATGCAAAAATTAGTTACATTTCTATGTCTAGCAAGAAATGGTCAAACTGAAATTTAAAGTACCATTTTCAATAACGTAAACATGGATTTTCTAGGAATAAATTTGAGAAAAGATATTCAGGACTATACACTGAGAAGTGTAAAACATTGCTGACAGAAATCCAAGATTACCTTAATAAATGGAGAGAGATACTGGTTCATGGATCGGAAGACTCAGTTGTCATTTTTCCTCAAATTGACCTGTAGATTTGAGAGAATCTCAATGAAAATCTCAATAGGTTCTTTTGAAGAAATACATTAGTCAACCCTAAAATGAATATGGAACTACAAAGGATATAGAATAGCCAAAACAACTTGGAAATAGAAGAGCAAAGTAGAAGGACTAAAACTACTTGATTCCAAGCTTATCATAAAGAGACAGTAATCCAGACAACGTGGTATTGGAATAGTCACAGGCCAGCGGAACACCATAGAGAGTTCAGAAGTAGACTCACAAATTTATGGACAATAGATTTTTAAAGTAACAGTTTTATTAAGATATAATTCACATACAATACAATTCACGCATTTTAAATGTACGATTAAATGGTTTTTCGTATATTCAGAGAGTTGCGCAACCATCATTACTATTTAATTTTAGAAAATTTAGGTCACCCACAAAAGAAACCCTGTATCAATTAGCAGTCACTCCCCATTTCCTCCTGAATCCTCCTACCCTGGCCCTAGGCAGCCACCAATCTACTTTCTGTTTCAATGGACTCGCCTATTCTAGACATTTCACATAAATGGTATCATACAATATGTGGTCTTTTGTGACTGGATTCTTCACTTAGTTTAATGCTTTCAATGTTGTAGCATGTATCATTTCTTTTCCTTGCTTAGTAATATTTCATTGTATGGATATACCACCTTTTTGGTTATTTATTCATGAGTTGATGGACATTTGCTTCCCCTTTGGGGCTTTTACAAATCATTCTGCTATGAGCATTTGTTTACAAGTTTTTGCGAGGACATACGTTTTCAGTTATCTTGGTTATATACTTGGGAGTGAAATTGCTGAGTAACTTTATGCTTAACCTTTTGAAGAACTGCCAGACTTTGGAAAATATCCCAAGCAGTTGCACTATTTTACATTCCCAACAGCATGAATGTTCCAATTTTTCTACACCCTAGCCAACACTTACCTGTCTTTGGTGATTATGGCCATCCAAGCAGATGTGAAGTGGTATCTCATTTGGTTTTAATTTGCATTTCCCTATTAGTTAATTATGTTGAGTATTTTTTCATGTGTTTATTGGCCATTTGTATATCTTCTTTGGAGAAATGTCTATTCAAATCTGAGAAACCATTGCCTAATCCAAGGTCACAAAGATTTAAATCTACGTAGTCTTGTAAGAGTTTATAGGTTTAGCTCTTGCATTTAGCTCTTTGATCCATTTGAGTAAATTTTTGTATATGGTATGAGATAGCTGTACAACTTCATTCTTTTTATGTGGCTATCCTGTGGACAAATGATTTTTGACAAAGAAGCCAAGAGAATTCAAAGAGGAAATGATCATCTTTTCAATAAATGGTGATAGGAAATTGGAGAGCCATATACGCAAAAAAAAGTCTTAATCGTTGTTTCACACCATATGGAAATATTAGTTCAAAATGGATCATAATAAGTGTCTAAATATAAGAGCCAAAATTATAAATTTTCTAGAAGAAAATATAGGAGAAAATCTTAGTGATGTTGGGTTAAGCAAAAATTTCTTAAATAAAGCATAAACTAAAATAAAAGGCATAAACTATAAAAGAAAAGTCAATAAATTTGACTTCATGAAAATTAAAAATTTTTGTTCCTTAAAAGACACATAAGAAAATAGACGATCCAGCCACAGATTGAGAGAAAGTGTTTTCAAAACACGTATCTGACAAAGTAACTGTATCTAGAATAGACATAAAATTCTTACAACTCAATAATAATAAGAGAATCCAGTTTATCACATGGGCAAAAGATTTGATCAGATGTTTAAACTAACTATTTTGGAAAACATTTTGGCAGGTTCTTAAACAGTCAAGACTTCACCTTCCAGTTGATTCAGTACTCCCACTCCTAGAGAAATGTGAACATACATGCACATGAAAACTTGTACAAGATTCTTTACAGCAGCTTTATTTGTAATAGCCCCAAACCGCAAACAACTCAAAAGCCCATCAGCGGGGGAACAGATAAACAAATTGCGTTATATCTATATAATGGGTGCTACTTAGCAATAAAAGAAATGACAACTGATACAACAACATGGATGAATCTCTAAACAGTGATGCTGAGAGAAAGAAGTGTTAGAAAATGCAAACAAATCTATTGTGACAAAATAATCAGAGGTCTCCTGGGGATGGGGCACAGAGGGAAGAGACAGGGATAGACTACAAAGGAGCAAGAGAAGTTTTGTGTGTGATGGATATGTTCCTTATTTTGATCGTGGTTATAGTTTGAGTAGTATATAACAAGACAAAACTTATCAAATTGTACACTTTAGGTATGTGCAGTTCATTGTACATCACATATCTTAAAACATCGGAAAGAAACAATATATGGTACTTTAATGTGTTTTCACATATAAATGAATTTATCCGTTTTCTTGTTGATGAGTGTCTAGGTTGTTCTCAGTTTTCAATTTAGAAAGAGCGCTGCAGTTAATATTCTTATATGTCTCTCTGTGTACGTACATGTGAGGGTTTCCAAAGTAGGCCCCCAGAGTAGAGTTGCTGGGTCATAGCTATGCACATCTGCCACTTTACTGGATCTTCCCAAATTGTTCTTCAGGGTCATTCCCTTTTATACCACACACCATTAGCAGTGTACGCAATTTAAGCTTGTTCCAATCTTTCCAATATCATGGATCTAAAGTAATAAATTGTTTTAATTTGTACTTCTTTAATTATTAGAAAAGTTGGGCACTTCCTTGTAAATGCTAGTCATTTGAATTTCTGGATACTGACTAAAATTTGGTGGGAGGAATAATGGAGGAACCACCTGAATTTTCTCCCAAATGTAGCCAATTACTTTAATATCATTTGCTGAAAAATTATCATTTTCCACTGATTTGAAATGCCACCTCTAATATGTACTTATTTCTCCCGTGTGCTTTTTTTTTTTCCTGGAGTTTTAATTCTGTTCTAGAAATAAATCTGAGTAACTAAGGGCATTCAGTAAATGACCTGATCTGCTTATCCTTTCCTACATTGGTAATTTACTCTTGCAATTTTTGTAATTCTAGATGATGTTGATGAGGAGGAAAAAAATTTTTTCCTTTACTTTCTCAGGTTCAATAACTGGGGTCTTGCAAATTGAACTGACAAAAGACAGATTAACAGGAGAAAAAGGTTTATTTCATATGCATATGGTGGAGGGGCCTCAGAAATGACATGAAAATCCTAAAGAGGCAGACTGTTACCATTTTCACAAAGGGAAATAAATTTGTGAAGAAATGACAAGACAAAGGAAAAGAGGTTTGAGCTTCTAAGGGTGGTAAATTGTGAGGAGGTAAATATAGGGGGAAACTAAGGAAAGATAAAGGTTATTTATTAAAATTTGTTTGTGCAGGCTCATGTTGGTGCCGATTTTCTGTCTTCTTCATAGCCATAAAACTCCCTTAGGAGAAGAGACTTATGGCAGCCCTCAGTTTTTAGAAGTTTCTGCTCTTAGTCAGATAAAGAATCTCCAAGAAGGCTTCTTTCTGTATCTGTTGATTCTCAATGGCCTTACCTCAAAATAATCCATATGGCATATTTTGGGTGGTGCATTCTAATCCCCTTCAATAAACTGCCAATTACTCTATTTCTTTTTTAACATTCCTGGATACTCCTACATGTTTATGAATTTTAGAATTAGTTTTTAAGATTAAAAGAATTTCCAGAACTAAAAGAAACAACTGGGTTCAAGCAGAACAAGAATTAATAACCTGGGACTGAATAAGCTGAGAAGGATAGTTACAATTTTTACGACTTCTTGTTTGAAACATTTCTGGTTCTTTGGTGTTTTGTTTTTCCAGATTTAAGGAAACTTTTTCTCTTAAGCTACCTATGATTTACAATTGGTAAAGTATACCTTTGTAAACAAAGAGGAAACATTTACTTTTTCTCCCTGTATGATCCCTCCAGAATTTAGAAACTCAAGTGTTCTTTTCATGGCAATACAGTAAGTTACTTGCATAATTTCAATAAGAATCTGTTCTCCTTCTAACAGGGTACAATTGAAAACATTGGCTATGTTACCAAGGCTTTGACTGGAATGTCATAGTTGAGAGAGAGATGCATAGATTCAGACATGACCAGACAGCTGTAAGGAACTGCCTGAAACTTGGCTCGGCTTCCTGGCCTCAGAGGCTTTGAAAGAGTCAAATCTGAGATTCCTTATAAAAAGTTCCAGCAAAGCAGTCTTAAAAGAGCTTATGTGGTCAATCACCATTCTTGCTACACTCATGTAAATAATCAGGCCAAGTTTAATACAAACAAATTAGTTTTACTGTGATTATCTTTGGTAAAAAATGGGGTAATTGTAGAGAGAAAAATTATGTTTGCACCTTTGTAGATATTTAGATTCTAACCCTGTTAATTGTCTTTGAGGTTTTGTTATATACCTGTAAACTGAACTGGATCCTAAATTCTTCTAATTTTCTCAAATATCTGGCTACCACTCTCCAACCGAATGTTTCCTATTGCCTCCCATCCTTCTGATTTGGAATCACTGAGACCAAAGACTGTCCTTGAATCTCCTTGGAAAGGAATATACTAGGTCTTCCTCCCGACCCAGATGGCAGCCAAACCTCCAGGACTTAAACCTTGGCTACACATCTCACAGTGGAAGAAAGCTCCTCCTGACCTCTGGTCCTTTACAAACACTGAAGACCTCTGAATCAAACTGATGAGCAGGAGAAGCAGCTGACATTGACGTAGACTGCTTCCACCCAAGACACCAGATCAAGATTTCCCATTTTAACTAAACATGAAACACTGTCTTCCTCTCTTTCTTTCCTTTACTCTGGCATTGGCCTGGCAAGATAATGCCACCATCATATCTCCCAAGCCATTACTAAGGGCGAGCAACCTTTCAGACAGCTGGATTCATCATCAAAAACTCCAATCTGTTCATGATGCTGGAACCCATGAACAATGCCACCTGAGCAGTAATGGTTTACGCCCCAACAGGATTTAATTTCATCGGTGGTGGTGATCATTCTCCTTGGACCTATAAATGCTTAGATGGCTAACACATAACTGGGCAATGCCCCTTAGGTTATCTAACTGTGCCACTCAACTGTTCTCAAATAGGCTAAGACACTTCATTGGTCAACTCCCCTAATCATCCAATTCGAAAAGACCTGCCAGGAGGCCTTCATGATTCAGGATGTGCTTCTTTCGGCAGGTCCCTACTTCCTTTGTTAGGAGTGAGTACAAATGAGGCTGTGATCAGAAATCCCTCCTTAACTCTTGAAAGTATTGCAGAATTCGCTGCTAAAGCAATAGCTGCCCAATGAAAATCTCTAGACTCTCAGCTCAAAGTAGTTCTTGATAATATGACAGCCCTTGATCATTTGTTAGCTGAGCAAGGATGTGTCTGTGCTGTGGCCACCACCCGCTGCACCTGGATTAACACTTCTGGGGAAGCTGAAATTTAGTTACATAAAATCACTGAGTGCGCCACTTGGCTTAAAAAGGTGACTCCTTCAACAGAGTATTTCTTTCACTTATTGGATTTTGATTGGTTTGGGTCTTGGGGACCATGGCTCTGAAGTGCACTCCAGACATGGGAATTATCCTACCAGTAACAGTCATAGTAATCTCCCTGATGCACTGTATTCTCTCAAAAGCTTTAAATGCGTGTTTGCAGCTGCTAACCATCAAGCAAATGAATGTGAAGTCGTGACCTGTGAATACCACAGGATTCAGCAGAAAACCTCATGACCTGTGACTATAACACGGAGAAACAGTAAAAGCTGTGAGACCAACAGAGCGGTAGCTGAGAGTGGCACTAATGCCTTAAATTTTGATCACATCTTTCAAGTTATGCTAAGAGTCTCATGCAAAGGGGGAGAACTGTTAAAAAAGAAAAAACAGGAACAAAATGGTGTCACTTGTGCTAAGTCCCACATCAATAAATCAAGACTTAATTGCACTTTCAGTCTCTCACAGGAATGTGACCTTTAACTAGTCAATCTGGAATTACCTGGTCGGCATGAGTGAGTAATCTGCCTCATAGATCCCCACACTACTCTTCCCCAAAGGAAGGTGATCTTGCCCGAATCTGCTCTTTGCTAGAAACTTCCTTTATTCCGTCCCTTCTGCCCATAACAGCCTTCCACTTTGCATAGCTCCTTGGACCTCCCTTCTATTTGCTAGCTGGGATGCTGCTCAATTCATGAATTGTTGGATAGAGCCAATTCGATCTTCAAATTTACTCAGTTGGCTTTTGCTTTAAACACCTTAGCATCATCATCCTCTGAAAATAATGCTAATTTTGTCTTTTTTCTATTACTATATTTCTTTCTTTCTCTTATCTGGGGGACAAAGAGATTAATTAGAACACTAAGGTTCCTTAGAGGATGTAAGACTTCGGTGAATCTTGCAGGAATAGCAGCAATTGGACTGGCTAAGAGGGGAGGATGACAGAAATATAGCCACGCATTGCTCAATGATGGGGATACATTCTGAGAAATGTGTTAGGCAGTTTCATCATTGAGCGTACTTACACAATTCATCATAGAGTGTACTCACACAAACCTAGATGGTATAGACTACTACACACCTAGGCTATATGGTACTAATCTTACGGGACCACCCTCCTATATGCCCTCCGTCCTTGACCCAAACGCTGTTATGCTGTGCATGTCTCTAGATAAAATTGAGCTGTCCTACTCCCAACTAACGGAAGTCAGTTGATAGAACCGCTGGTGGCACCTGGAACTCTACATATTACATCACAGAAAAACTCAGACTAGTAGTGTCTTGGAACATGTTTTGTTCATAGTAAGTGTGAAAATAAAGGAAAACCTCTTTTAAAATGGAGTCATGAAACCCTGAAGGGGGACCTCTCACGTACATACCACTCACTGCTGCCTGCCTAACTGGCAGGAAGATGGACGATAAGAATTATTTTAACCAGGCCTATTTGTATAAAATTCTCTCAGTCCCAACTTCTTATCCGTGATGATAAGAATGTAACTTTTCTGCTGGTGCAACGGAGGACATCTTCACCTAGGAATTTCATCTCCTGCTTTTAAGAAAAGGAAGGAAGATCCGTCCCTGCCGCAGCGACAACGCATTGTCACAACCTTACACTCTTGTTCTTCTCCAATGAACTTTTATTCTAAATAACCCTCCTTAATTTCCTCCTAACACCTAATAAAAACTAACTTTCCCCTTGTCTCTTCCAACTTGCCTATGGTTCACCATAGTTTGCACGTCCAGAATTGCAATTCCTCGGCTATTCCCAAATAAACTCATTTTTTGAGCTTGCCCCCCAGACAGCTTCATTTAGGTTGACATAACAGCTAAAGATAGTTTTAGTCTCTATTAACATCACAACCAAAT
Organism: Equus caballus; assembly: GCF_041296265.1. NCBI lineage: Eukaryota > Metazoa > Chordata > Mammalia > Perissodactyla > Equidae > Equus > Equus caballus. Next base: position 17,039 of record NW_027221988.1, read on the forward strand.
ACTTAAATCACAACCAAGTACTTAAAAGCCTGACATAATTGTAGACTCATAAGTGAAATGTCACATTATCATTTTCAATAAATCAGCATCAATTTAACATTTCGGAGAGCCCCCCAAATTCTCAGCACTCAAATCCAAGACAAGAAAGATAAAAAACAGTACGACTGCATTCTGGTTATCCTATGAATTAAAGTGGAGTGAGTGTGAGTGAGTGTGTGTGTGTGTGTGTGTGTGTGTGTGTTTTAAAGCCTTTTGTTCACCAGCTTCTTTCCCTATCTTACACTGTACTCCCTAAGGACTGTGTATATCATTTAACTTTCTCCATTGAACGATAAACTTCAGAAGGTCTGGCCATTTTGGTTCTACGGGGTTTCTATCTCTTGCGCTTTCCCAGATCATACCATGTATTTAATATGCATTGACCCACCTGTGCAGAAAAGGGACCGTCTAGTCTCATGCTTAAATCAGTACTATGTCACTATCCATCGATCAATAAGTTGTGCATTCTCGGTGACAACTGAATGTTTTCTCTTTCAGCTGAAGTTTAAAGGAGGAGGGGAGTCGACTCCAAAACTGCACACTGGTGTAGCCCCAAACGGAAATACAGCGAAAGCTCGAGCGACCTCTCCCAGCGCAAACGAGTCCACCCCAGCTTCAGGAAACGAAGGAGTATGTGGGGTTGCGGATGACTGGCTTTGGGGCTCATTCTTTTCACTACAGCGCCCCAGGAGCGGAAGGCAAGCCCAGGCTCCAGGGACCACGCAGTCCCGCTGGGGCTGAGAGCGTCTCCCCCAGGGTGTCCCGGACGCCCGGCAGGAAAGAGCGCCGCCGGGCCGCCGACACCTGAGCGCGCGCCCGGTGGGGCGGGCCGGGAGCCCTCTCTCCCTTCCGCCTGCGACGCGCGTTGTCGGTCGAGCCGGTGTATGTGCGGTAATAACATGTCTGCCCCGCTTCCCGCCATCATCCCCGCCGCCCGGAAGGCCACTGCTGCGGTGAGTGGCGGCAGCCGGGGCTCGGAGGGGACCCTCGGCCCGCTGCTCACCACTGCCCTTCGCGCAGGGTTGGCGTCGCTGACCGCCTGGCGGCCGGTGGGTGGGTTCCCTCCGCCGGGTCCGGGGTGGGCTGGGTGGGGTGGGGTGGGGTGGTCGGTGTCGGGAGGGCGCCGGGGCTGCGGCCGGGCCGGAGGATCAGCGCGCCCGCCCCCGTCAGCCCCGAGCCCTCTGCATTGCGGAGCGAGTCCCCAGCTTGTAAGGACCGGCGTTAGCGGCCAGGCACCCTAACTCGAGGTGGCTCCGTTGCTCGTTTCTCTCTTGTTTGTGGGTGAGGGAAGTCTGAAGTCCTCAAGAAAATGACTTTATTTTCTTACCTTGCACTCGTGTCCTGAATTAAAGAAGTTTGAAGATTGGCAACTTATGACATCACAGGGTGCTGTTTTTTAGAAAACCGTGTACGAGGAGCTCAAATGTCTTTTTAACCCCGGAAGCTCCTTTTTGTGATGGAAAAAGTCTACAGTTTACATGAGACTTGCATGGTTTGACTTGAAACAAACTATTTTTCCTAGAATGTTATTTGCACTTAAGAATGTCTAACTGGGACCTCTTTAAGTGCTAAGGCCGCACATTAATTATCTTCGGAACTACAGTGAGAGAAATTAAGTATTTTTCCCACTGAAGAGAGCTCTATGGAGTTTGATTTGCTGAAGGTAGTGTTCTGAAATTCTGGCATCCAGAATTGACCAACGCTAGTGTGTATCAATTCTGTGTGGGTTTATTTGGGCATTGTTTATTAATTTTTTCTCTTGTAGGTGATTTTCCTTCATGGATTGGGAGATACAGGGTAGGTACCATTATTTTTAATAACAGTAATGAAATGGGGTCATGCAACTCTACTTACATGATCAAAGGTTTAATGTTAATGAACTCTAGGATTGTATGAAAAAAGATTGCTAGTGATATTTCTTACAGTCCAGTAATATGATAGAATCTTTTCTTTTTTAAAAACCTCCAGAATTTCCTCTCATCATCGTGAATTCGTCATTTTTCAACTCCTGTTTCTGGAACGTATTAAAATTGCAAACGCCTCCTTGAGTTGCTGTGGGCATTGGATACCAGAGATGGGTGGAATGTTTGTAGAGAGTGTGCAACTGAGAGCTTTCCGGAGGAGTTAAAATTTCAGGGCAAGTTGAGGAGAACAACTGGTTGATTTTGATAAGAGCAATAATCGCAATGTGAGGTATACGGCATTCTGAATGAAAGCTTAATTATGCCCTTAAGAGAAAAAATCAGTTCAAGGGTCGGGGAGGCAACTCAAAGATTTATTTGGCAGTTTATCAAACACATTTTGTTGTGCTAACTTGAGATGTACAATTTATCTTTCAGTCAGGCTTTTCCTATATTGTGAAGTGTTTGTTTTTAATTTAAATTGTGATTATCTGTTTGAAACTTAGGTAAAACTGTAACAAAATTGCAGAATTAGAGGAAAACTGAAGATAAACAAATTTTGAGTAGGTGGTCAAATAAACTATTAAATAAACTATTAAATCTTCTTTATAAGGGTGTGTTGGGCTAGATTAATTCTTCAAAGTGATTCCTGATATTCTTTTATGCCCTTTAAGTAGAGGTACATGACAACACGGAAAAGATTGTAGGACTCTTTCTGGCAATGAGGTAGTCCTATGAAAATGATAGACTTATATTTTACTATTTATTTTCCTGAACAGGTTTAGAGAAGCTCTCTTTTATAATCAAACCCTTCTTGATACTGAGAGCCGGGGAGGAACTTGCTACCCTGTCACTTGCCCAATAAAGAGAGCTTCTAGGCCTGAAGAATCAGTCCAAGAAAAAAAACTTCAGTGTAGAAAGCTTCTCTGTGGGCCCCCATTTTGACATATTCTGTAGACTGAAGTTAAGAGTGAAAATGAACAATGTGAGATTAAAAATACCAAGAGCATCCAGGACATCTTGACCGAGAATTAAGTTTACATACAAAATTAGCTGGCCAGCCCCATGGCCGATTGGTTAAGTTCACGTGCTCCGCTCCGGTGACTCAGGGTTCACCGGTTCCGATCCTGGGCGCAGACCTGCACGCTGCTCATCAAGCCATTCTGTGGCAGCATCCCACGTGGAAGAACTAGAATGACTTACAACAATTCAGGCGTGAGGAGGGGAGAAGTCCTAAGGCTCTGACATTCATACCGTGTCCCTGGTTCCATTCTAAGCTAGGAAATGCTAACTCTTATGAGGTTCATGTAGAAGAGTGAGCTTCGGGTCTTTTCTCTCAAAATTCTATGACGAGACTAACCAAAGGTGGGAATTCTAATGAGGGAACTTGGCTGAACTTTAGGCTTTGAACACTGAATCTAGGATATCGCTGAGAGTGTAAGTACATGAAGTGGATTAAGTGACGGAGTGATGGCCATAGTGAAGATTAACTGGGCTCCGAAATAGGAGAGAAATCACTGAACATGAGGCTCAACTTATGTCCTACCTACGGAAAGCCCATTAAGGGAAGATCAATTTTAGAAAATGTTAAAGAACAACCAGGTTTAAATTTAGTACCAATACTGAATACTCATTGATTTTAAAGAAAAATATATATGCATATGCTATAATGCTAGTACCCCATTTTAAATAGAAAAATTACCATACCTGACTCACCTTCTCTTCACTGAAAGAGAAATTACTAATCTTAAAAATGAAACTGTCTAATTGCCATTATATTTACATTTCTCTACATTTTATCAGTGCCAAAACATTTAAAATATATCCTTCTAGAAAATAAATATACTACAGAAGATAAAACTAGTTGAAAACACAACCATGTAACGTTTTAAGGCACTGCATTCCATTAGACAGAACCCAAAGTGAACTGAGTACAAAGACACAATGTGAAGTTTATACGTGAGACTCTTCCCTTCTCTCCGATTTTGGACTCCAGTGTTAATCTACATGAAGTCAGCTCCCTAGCTACACAAAACATAACTTCTCAGGATTTATTTGAATTGTTATAAGCAGGTAATTAAGTAAACTAAAAGAAGTCTAACTGAAAATTCAATGTGCAAGTAAGCCGAGATACACTTGATAAGGATTCCATATGCTAATGGCCTTGGTGCCACGCCAGCTCTTTCCTCTGAAGTTCTCAGATTTCATCAATCTTTGTGGACTGGCAGCTCAGCAGCTCCCTCACCTTCACTGAGCCACAAACACGTCTGGGCCATCTGTGTCCTGAAGACAGGGGAGGACATATCAGCATTTCCCCTTCCCCAGGAATTCAGTTGACATTCTTTAGTAAAATACACAAAAGAACAGATTGCGCTTCATCTATAGGGCAATTTCACATTTCGCAAAGCTGTATGGTGCACAAATCTCATCCATACACATCTGAGGTCGTCAATTCATCATCTCATTATAGCAAGAAAGAACAAACATTCAACAAATATATATTGAGTGCCTAGCATACGAAAGGAAGGACACTGATATGAACCCATTCTTTGCCCTCATATTCTATTAGAAGCCATGTGACATATACGCAAAGGAACTCACACAAGGCCAAATAGGATCACGTGTGTGATACACACCAAGATCTATAGCAGTATAATGAGCAAGAGATCCTACTCCCAAGTAGAATAGCTGGCTAAAATAGTAGAAATGTTATTTCAGCTAAACCTTGAAGAAACTAAAACCGTTTTTGTCTTCTGTTGAAGAAGCAGATAGGAAGAGTTAAACATCTCAAGTAGAAGGAAGGGATTAGGCAAAGCCAAAAACACACACAGTGAGTGTGCAAGGCCGTGAGCAGTCCAGACAGCGACAGCACTGGCTGTCTACTGCACAGCAACTTAAAACAAAGGCAAATGACCAGCCCGGACCAGACCACAGAAGGCTCTGACTTCAAAGCTGGGATTTATCCAGTAGCGTCAGTGGGGAGTCACCAAAACACAGCACCGCTTAAGGAAGGTTAATTTTTCAGTACACAGGACATAGTATAGGTCGAGAAAGCCTCGAGACAGAAAAAGTACATTCTAATAGTTTAACTGATAAAGCCCAGAACTAGAATGATGTCAGTAAGCGGGAGTGCAAGGTGATTTAATAAGTATCTTAAAGTGATCTAGAAAAGTATCTTATAGTGATCTACAGAAGATGAAACAGAAATGAGGAAATTTATGCAAATATAAATTAAAAGGAAAAATCTTCATCAGAAAGCTTATTCGAACAAGTACCTTGTAACCAACGGAGACAGGGGATGGGGTCTTTCTTAAAGAAGAATTCAAAAATCACCCAATTGGGACGGACAGTTTAAGGGCTCATTCTTCTGGAGACAGATTTCGTTTACTCATTCAACAAACACTTATTGCAAGCCTACTGTGTACCAGAAAGCATCGTTAATTCCCTCAAGAACAAAGCAAACAACAGAACAAGCAGGGGATTCACTGTTGGCCCTTAAGAAAGGCATCATCTCTGTCCTCTCTGAAAGAACTGGGACTTGTTCCACTGGAGAAAGAAAATGAGCCTCGAATTTCTTCCCATAGTCAGGTTTCAAGACTCACAAGACATAGCAGGTGTTCAGACTACAATAATGAGATATGTTATTCCCAAATCTTAAAGCACATGCTGCCTATGCAAATTCAACAACATCCAACTCCACAAAGATTTTCAAATATGCAATTCCACTTAGACTATCAACTCTTATCCAAATTCTCAACTAGCTGTTCCTTGACTAAAAAGTTACCTGTAACTTGATCTTCAGTGTTACCCATAAAAAATTATTAGCCCAGCAAGAAACTCCCAAAAGAAAGTCCCCGCTCTGACTGAAACAGTCTCTGCTGTGGTTTAAAAAGAAGAAAAAAAAAACACACTTGCAAGAAAGAAATCGAAACACTCCAATACTCTTTAAGAACAAGAACAAAACAAATCAATAGCAGCCCTCTGATGACACCTGGTGGCCGCTTCTCACAGGAAGTTTCTTTCAGCATTTTAAAGAAATTATTCCAGGAAACGTTAACAGTTCTCAACCACTTCACATGCTATCTTGACTATGGGCAGCACACATGAAGTCTCTCCCCTCATTTCCCTCCTTTTTGTTCCAGTTTTCACTTATTTTGTTCCAGTCTTCACTTCTCTTTTCATCTCTTCTCTCTTTTCTAACCAGTAGACATTAAGGCAGCTTGAGCTTGCTTTCTGTCTCTTTCTCACACCCTCTCTCACTCACTCACACACACACACACACACACACACTCACACTCACAGACATCCTCTCTCACTGGTACAAGGCCACCCACACAGGAAACCACCTTCTCCCTGCCTCCGTCCCACGCCATCTCACCCTTCACCCCTCCTAGACTTACCCAAATTAGTGGTGCAAGCAGTGTGCAGTTAGCACGTGTTGGCACCAGGCCCATGGTAAAGTCACAACAGGGGATAGTGTGCAGCATGGCTGGCGTGCACACACGTGCATTTATAAAAGCTCCCAATGCTCTTTTGCCCTTTCCCTTTGAGGAGGTCAAAAAAGGACGAACTCCAGAAGTTGTGGAGATCCTACAGCACAGTCTCCTCCTGGAAGGGCAAGGTAGGACACGTAAGACTTCCTACAAGCCTATTGCGAGCTGAGCAAGACAGGAATAAACGGAAATTAGCGGACTGCTCAGATCTCTTTCTTAATCTACCATTTTCAATTGGACCTTTTATCGAAAGTATATGTCTTATACGATTACCTGATTTAATAAAGTACCACCAAGTCCATATATAGTCTGTTCAGGAGAAAACTGTAGTATTCGTTGTCGTTACAAAACACCATGTGCATAACCTAAGGGGAACCAAAGGGAGCTGTGCTTTATGTAATCCTCCTCTCACCACACTCTCCCATCAGAAACATCACTTTGTAACAGAGACCACAAAATAAAGTATCTGATCCTACAAAGAAAAAAATCACTCTTCTATGAAAATGCTAACAGTCACAAGTTGAATAACTTCTTCCATGACAAAAGAGTAAAATTTAACACCCTAAAAACCATTTATTGGTAACATCAGAAGCAATTTTACCACAAATGGATGTGTAACATAGTTGTTTATTCACAATGGGATCAGCTCCTGAACACTCGGGTCCAGCCAAACCCACCTCCATCAACGTGCCAGGGACAGGCTGCATTGCATTCCTAAGGGTAAGTCTGTTAACTCTACCTTCCCCCACTAGGAAAATGCCTGTGGCGATTCAGAATGAGTCCACAAATTCTCTGACACTCCCTTCAAAAGGTGGAGCCTAATTCCCTCCCCTTGGTGTGGGCTGGCCTTGGTGACCAAGTGCTTGCAAGGGACAGAAAACAGTGGCAGTGAGGGTTTTCGGCTCTGGAGACACAGTCACAGAGGTGCCGGTATCCTGCTTGCCCCCTCTCTTGATCACTCCGCCCAAGGAAGTGGGGGACCTGTCGCAAGAACACTTCTGCAGCCTGTGCACATGGAGGCCCAGGGGGCAAGGAACCGAAGCCTCCTACCAAGAGCCAAAGAGGAACTGGGGCCTCCTGCCAACAGCCATGGGAGTGAGCTGCCTGGAGAGCAGCTCCTCCAGCCCCAGGCAAGCCTTCAGATGATTGCAGCCCCTACAAAATCCTGACTGCAGCCACGACCAACTGGGTAATGAGCCTACTCCACACCCTGACCCACAGAAACTGGGGGATAATAAATGCTTATTTGCTTTAAGCCACTAAGTTCTGACATAATTTGTTACACATCGGTAGATAACTAATATAATGCCCTCTCTCTCCTTTGCACCTTGGCAAGAGTAGATAGGGCTCAAGTTCACCCCTCGTTTGTATATATTTTACATAGATTTCCTTTCCTATACCCTCCAACCTTTAACAAGAATGTTCTATACTATCACAATAGTATTAAGGTACACGGGAGGAGGTCCACGAAGTATACTGGTTGAAGAGAAGAATTCCCATCAAACTTCTGAAAGATTTCAAAACTTAATAAACTGACATTTACATTTATGCCTCTCCCACTACCAAAACCAGACTTGACACGGCTTACAATGAAAAACTGGGATACTAAAATCAAGAATTATTAAAGAGCTAACTAACAAAGACATGAGGTAGAGAGTTTCAAATTTAGATTTGTATGGAATAAAAGAAATGTCTTCATGTTTCCTGAAAAACCTCATTTTGGATGAAGGCATTCATTCTTATTGGCCCCTAGAATCATTTATAGCAAACAACTTGCCTCAAAGATAACAGTAGCCATGAGTTCCTGTCCAGCTAAGCTCAGAAATGTTAGCAACCTCTATTTCTACTCTTCCCCAAACCTGATGGGGCAGCCCATGCAGTAAACACCTATACAGCCACATGCCACTGGGGCTGAATGAGTCACAATCCTTTTGGCCACACAGAATACAAAACTTCCTCACCCTCACCTAGCAGGAGGCATTCAAACTTCGGAGATGTAGGGGCCTCTGGTCACAGGACTCACATCTGATTAAGTTCCACCTCCAAAGCATCTCACATGCCATGTCTAGCCTACTTCTAAAAATAACCTTCCCCAGCCAGAGTCCAAGGACAAACCCAAGACAAGCTAGAACTATGTGCTCTTAAGCCCAAATGGTCAGAGTAAATAAAACTATCGACAGAGAGAAAAAAATTCGCACTCAAGTCAGAAGAGAATACTGTTCCTATTCCAGGGGATACCCATGTTCTGTTTCAAATACCTAATTTGATTCTGCCTGCAAGTTAAAAATTAGAATATTTGCTTAGTGCTTAAGTTAGAGCTAAAACAATCATTAAAAAGCCATACTAATAGGGATCAAGCCATGGTGACTGTAACAGAATAAACAGACCTCACCCCTTTCATTATCAAAGAGTCTCCCCTTCCCAACACTACTCGTGAGGATGTAGTAACAGCAACATAACGTGACAAGTCATGGGACAAAAATAAACTGTAACATTAGCCCAGTTTTCTTACTTGGCTGTTTCTTTTATTAAAATGTTCCTACACTTCAAGTACTATTTTCCAAATACATTAAATTGATCCAGTAATAAAGTCAATTTTATGGCGATCTTAACCACCTCTGACAAAGCTATCTTGTGTAGTAGGAAAGATTTTACACAAAAAGTTAAAATCCAATATATCTCCTTTCAAAATGTATTTTTAAAATTAATGCTTTGTTAATATTTCCATCTAATTGTTTTCATTTTTCTCAAAAGGAAGAAAATTCTTATTGGAACAGGAAAACAGCATAAAAAAAGGAAAATTCTATGAGTAAAACAGAAAATGAAAAATTTCAATGCCATTAAAAGCAGACACACACGATCATTCGTGTCGTATGCCATTTGAAAAGGTTGTTTTATCATCAATGTAACTAATCACAATGAAACCATCTCTTACAACTAAAGACATTATAACGAATTTTCTTCACAGCTACAGAGAGACGGGATTTGCTGTTTCACATCAAATAGAACAGGCTACATAAATTCTTCTTCCTATTTATTGTAAAATATAATTTCATCTATAAAATCAGTCATGAAATATTAAAACAAACAACAGACTTTATATCCTTTTCTTAATTTAGTTTGAACGGTCTATTCGCTCAAAAAGGGGGGAGGTTTGCAATCACACACATCTCTAGACTCTTTCACCATCTCAGCAGGTTCTCTCTATAAACGTTATGCCATTCATTCGAGAATGCTATCATTTTTCTGTAACTTTCCTGATCCCCTTTTCCTTAGTTTTCACCTAGCAAAACTGCATTTCCATTTTCAAGTTTTCCCTCTAAATTCTCCTTCTGAATTCCATTTTGCTGCTTTTCACTAAAGCTCTGTCAGTGTCTCTCACATCTCACTGTCAATTAATTGTTCTAAGTGAGAAAAGGGCAAAAAATCTCCAAAGTTTAAACGATTGTTCTTTGACTATTTTAACATACTCCTGTTTTAACTGATCTAACACAAATTACAAAATTAACTCATCTGAAGTTCTATCACTTTTCCTTTATTTACCTTGCCTGCTTTTACTATCCTGCCTGCTGGTATAGGGTGTTAATGATTCAAATCATAAAAAATGGGTAAAGGAAGTCAGGAGCGAAAACAGGACTATATATGAAGTTAGACTCTTCAAAAGGAAAACCAAAAAGACTAAGTTTCAATGTGCTCACTGTCTATAGTGTATAAGACTCATCTACAAAGTTCTGGAACACCTGAAATAAGCAACTTGCTTTTCAACTTTAAACACAGATGTTTTAGAACAAATTTAAAGTATTAATTTATACACCAAGGGACAAACTTACCAAAATGACGGAAGAAGTTAACATTTAAATTATATATAAATCCAATGGTTTAGGCAAATTCTAGAACTTTAAAACCATTTGAGAGGGGAGAGAAGCAGCACGTGGGTACTTCCTCAGCTACCAAGGATCGCCAGGGCACCCCTCCAACAAAGTACTCTTTCCTGCTGACACTGATAGGAAATGTCCCCAGGACAACATCTTACATACTCTCAAGTGAACAAAAAGATATGGGCAAATAAAAGGAGAAGAAGAGGAAAATGCGAAAAACTTCCCTACTGGAATTCTTTCCTCAATACCTGAAATTTAAGTCACTAATCTAACAACGCTTCCCCGGGGCCGGTCAAGCCTCATTATCTTCTTCACCCTCGGATCACGGGATTATCAAATTCTTTCTCTACCACAAGTATCAGTATTTTCCAAGATTTTTGTATCTTAATGTCACGGTCATTAGCACTTCCTTAGGCCCATTCCTCACTAACTTTAGAAGCACATCCTGCTTAACACTGTTCAAAAATTATTTAAATACACTGTTTTCGTTGTCCCTCAGTCACAAACAAATGTAGATATTAATCAAATAGAATACTAATCTGTGATAGGAAAAAGCTGTAACCAAAGCCCTGTTAGACACAGTACGTCCGCTAGTTCCTGTGACTGCATCTATTTCTATTAGAATTTTATGGATTAAGCACTGAAGATCCTAAAAAATAATATTCATTATGTGAACAGCATTTCTCAGGTATGATAGAAATATCACTAGTGGCGTTTAAAATAAAGTTATCTACCACATGTTGGGATTTTTAAATAAGTATGTATTATTCAAATAGATATTAGGAAAAAATAACACACCAACCTATGACTCCACATGTATTACTTCTTATGACAATGCTAAGTTTAAAAAGAAAAAAGTGAGAAAGGGGCCGGCCCTGTGGTGTAGTGGTTAAGTTCGGCACACTCCACTTCAGTGGCCCAGGTTGGTGGGTTCGGGTCCCAGGTGCAGACCTACACCACTCATCGGCCATGCTGTGGCAGCATCCCACATGCAAAATAGAGGAAGACTGGCACAGATGTTAGCTCAGGGAGAATCTTCCTCAAGCAAAAAAAGGAAGCTTGGCAACAGACGTTACCAAACAAACAGAACAACAAACAAAAAACAAGAGTGAGATAAAATGCTGTGGTATAAAACACAGCAAAAACAATGAAGGAGTAGGGAAATGACTTAAGTTTGGAAAATGCCACATCATACATACCTTATACATTTGCTAATTTTTCAATTATGTAAATTCTAGGAAATCAATAAAAACTAATAATTCTTAGCCCTAAGATCATTATTAAACGAGAGTGCTCTGAAGATCAGTCTCTCCTCCAGTGATGGCAACCTTCACAGTTGGCATCACAAATCCTCAATCACCAGTTTTCACATGAGTAGTAGCCTCCTTCAGATTACACCTCTAAGAAAGTACTGCAGCCTAATAAAACGTCCCAACTCTGTCACATCACACGTCTACATTCTGAGGAACAGATAACAGAATTATACACGTGGAGAAGGAAAACTGCAGAATACTAATTTTCTACATACTCAGAACCTGCCTTTCCTTTGAGATTTGGATACAGTGGCTAGAATCCATCTAACAAGAAGATAATGCCCTAATACCATACTGGTATAAAACGTGCACTTACAACTGGCCAAAGCACAACAGAAGTCTCTCTCTCGCTCTGGTAAACTTCCACGGCAGGTGTTCCTGGTCAGCAGGCGGTCTGTTGCAGGCCGACTCAGGGATCCTGGCTCCTTCCATCTTGCAGCTCTGCCCTGGAGCTTCCTCGTTCCCTGCATTCAGCTGACTGAAGAAAGCAAGCCTGGAAGCAGCAGACTCTTGATGAAGTATCATCGAGACGTGCTCTGAGACAATTCTCCATGTCCCAACCAGCTCTGCTTCCATCTGCTGACCTTTGACTTTCAGTATCTGGTCAGACATAACTAACAGTAGTCTTGCAATCTTGACTCAAAAGCAGTGTTGGGACCCAGGGCAGACTGCCCCCAAAATATGCTACAATGGCACGCTGATTATTTTGACTTAGTTATTTGAGAAGCAGCTGATGCAAAAATTGCACTTTGACCCTTTCCATTTCCCCCTGAAAGCAGCAAACGAATCTCCCATGTGAAAAACAGCTTCCTCACGAGGCTGACCCAACGGCATAAGGGTTAAGTTGGCGTGCTCTGCTTCGGCGGCCCAGGGTTTGCAGGTCCGGATCCCAGGGCGGACCTAGCACCGCTCATCAAGCCACACTGCAGCGTCATCCCACATAAAACAGAGGAAGGTTGGCACAGATGATAGCTCAGGAACAATCTTCCTCAAGCAAAAAGGGTGGGGCTGGGAGGGGGTGGAATTCAGGGCGGAGAGGCCTGTATAAACACACCTTGTTACTTTTTTACTAATTTACCACCACAAGTCCAAACTCTGCTTAGATTGCTTACTAATGAAGCACCCAAACCTAAGTATCTTTGTCCTGTCAAATCCTCACAAATTTAGTGTTTCTGTGTGTAAAAAGTATAAAAGCTGCCTGCTTTGGTCACTTCTGAGCGTTAATTTTAGGATCTCCCACGTGTACGCATTACATTCGAGTTTTCTCTTTAATCTGTCTTGTGTTCATTTTACTATGAGGCCAGCCACAAGAACTCAAGAGGAATAAGGGGGAAATTTCCCCCTCCCGGACAGGGGCATCTACCACTTCCACTCATACCTGCTTCGCCGCAAGGGAATATGAAAAGTGAAACCTGGAGCTGTAGAACTGTATCTTATGGAAGGACAGAACTGATTTAGATGGACAGCTAGCCATCTCTGCCACATACCAATGGCCAAAAATTATCATATCGCTTGTCACTCTACCATTAATGAAGGCTTTTCGAGATCTTCGACAACCTTTTCTGAGAAATGCAACTGTCCCTGGAAGAGCATGCCTGGACTTACTACCTCCACGTCTGTAACACAAGGGAACCACAGACAATACCAATCATTTATCAGTTTAGCTAATCAGCCAAACATGAATCCCTTGGTCCCACCCATGGAGAGATCCTGATTAAGAGAGTCTGGGGTAAGGACAAGGATCTGTAGTTTCAGAGAGCTCCCTGAGTGATTCTGATGAGCCAGATTTGGGACCCCATGGAGTAAAGTCCCTTCTAACTTCAAAAGAAATAATATAAACCTAACATATATTTACTAGACAGAGAGCTGAAGTGTGGAGAAGAGGGGAAAAAAGGAGAAGAAAGGTGAATCAGGAAGGAGAGTAAACAAAGTGCACTCAATAGGGATGTCAACAATCTGTCATGCAAAATGACTCTGAGGAATGTCACTTTTAGCAAACACTGCCTCCACCTCCCACCCTGAAATCCTAGGGTGTTAAACACCACCCATATGGAAAACCAGATTACAGACCCTGAAGATTCTTAATGAAAACCATTTGGTCTCATTTTTTGAAAGACTATAATTCCTACTACCTCTCCTCGAATGATCTAAATTGTCTAAGCTATTTGTAAAAGTAGATTACCACCTTAGTTTAAATTCTAATGGTTTTATAGTTATATGAACTTCTATAACTGTGATTTCTCATTCTAGAATAATTGATCCAATAATACGCATCAAATTCTGGTCCGGAATCCACGATCAGCAGAAATCACAAGTGAATTACACACTTTGAAAGAAGTGGTTTGTTGCTTGCTCTAGGTTTAAAACACAAAGTTTCCATTATCCTTAGTAACTGACAAGCATGCTGGGCTTTGGCTACATTTGATGATTACACTGCTATTATTCCAAATGCATCAAACAATAAATATCTTTTTCCTATTAGGCTTCCTATTACCTTACTTGCTTTTATTTAAAACTTTTTGTGTTTTTGTTTAAAGGGGGGAAAAGCATATAAGAGAAAATAAAAGAGAAATAGGAACATGAAACACATTGAAAAGCACTGGCAATTAAGACTGAGATTATCCAGCTTCAGCAAAATGCATCTGAAACTAGAAGAGCTGAAGTACTTAAAATTTGTTTTAAGAAGCCTATGTTCGGATCTCCAACAAGCACTACATGTGTCTCAAATGCAGACATCCCTGCTATGGAAGGACTCTCCTGGCTGTCAGCTTAGTAAGGGGCTGACTCTGCTGGAAAGCATGACATTACACAATTACAAATGCTTGACAGTTCATGTGGTTTAGACAATTTGAGCACTCTGAATTGAATACCAAACAAAAACAGTAGTGCTATTTGGTTTCATATCATTTGACTTATGGCTTCTGGAACATCTTTTAATTTTTTCTGTATTTGTTAATTTTAAGGAGTGACTGTCATACTACGGTGGCTTAAAATAAAGTTTACAATATAACCAATGTGTATCTAAGAAATAGTCCTCATAATATGAGATAATCATGATACAAAAACAATTATCAAAGGCTAGAAAACAATAGGCAAAGGGAGAGTCCCCAAAAGTGCCCTTTTTAGCAACCAAACTGCCTAAGCAAAGAAGTAAGATTTCCCAAATCCTATGGTGTGATCTTACCAATTTCTAATGAACTGGAAGATGCAATCCTTAAAACTAAAAACAAAATGCAATTACTTTTCTGCTTTAGGGACTCAGCATCTGCTAGAATGACACTCATATACGCTGGTTTAGAAACAAACCTACTAAGATAAAGAAAGCAACTTCAAAAATGCGGGTATATACAGCCTTCCCTCTCCACAGTCTTCCACACTCCCATTCCTATTTTGACTTTTCCTTTTTGTCTCGAAACTCCAACACTCTCAGGCATAACAGACTTGTCTGGCTGTCCTCTCCCTCTGACCAGGTCTGACAGAGTGTTAGGAGTCAGCCAGCCTCTACCGTTTTCACCTCTGTATCCACACACACCTTTCCTCCCCTAGGAAACAGGAGTCGTGGGACCAACCCCCAAATGCTCACTGTGAGGCTCAATCCTCAGTTAACTGAGGATAAACTCAGTACGTAATGTCCTTAGACCAGTGTTTGGCACCTGGCAAGTGCTCAGCAAGTATTAACCATCATCATCATCAAAAACAATCTTCTGTTTGATATCCCTACTGCTGAAAGTACTTTCAGACCATAATGCTGCCAGAACATATCTTCTCCACCATCACCCCCACCAGATCTTTTTCATACAAACTGAATAGTCCCTGTGTAGACAGACTTCGCAAAAAGAAAAGACATAAGTGTATGTTTTTTAAAAATTTGGCAGGTACAAAAAATAATTTGAATATGTGCGAGGCACTAAGCATAACATAAGAAAACCCTGAGTACAGATCACAGTTTAAGAAAATTAAATTCAGGGGGCCAGCCCCATGACCAAGCAGTTAAAATTCTGCACACTCAGCTTCAGGAGCCTGGGTTCACAGCTTCGCATCCCAGATACAAACCTACTCCACTCATCAGCCATGCTGTGGAGGCATCCCACACACAAAACAGAGGGAGACAGGCAACAGATGTTAGCTCAAGACGAGTCTTCCCCACCAAAAAAAAAAAAAAAAAATTAAATTCCTATCTTTCAGTTCCGTTTCGGGATCCCTATCACCTTCTCTCTTCTAATAGAGCTACCCACTAATTTGAATGTGTTTGTAATTAATCTGCTTTATTACTTTGCCATATCTGTATTCCTAACAGTATGGACTTTTGCTTCACATGTTTCAAAACTTTAAAAAAGGAAAAATACTATGTGCATTCTTCTGGAAGTAGCTTTTTTTCCTCAATATGATATTCCTGACAATAATCCTCAGTGGTGCAGGTGGCTAAAATCCATTCAGTTGCACTCCTATAGGAATACAATTTATCCATTCTCCTCGGATGGACACTGCTTCCAGTTTTTGCCTTTTACAAACAGTGCAACTGTGAGCATTCTTGTCATGTCCTCAGGCACTCACATACATGCGTTTCTCTGGGGCAGCAGTTTGCCAATTTTAGCATGCATTAAACCACCTGAACGGCTTGTTAAGACTGAAAGCTGGCTCATCCCCAAAGCTTCTGATTCAATAGGTCTAGGGTGGAGCCCCAAATTTTGCATTTATAATAAGTTCCTGTGAGATGCTGAAAACACAATTTAGAAGCACTGCTCCAGGATAAAGACCCAGGAGTAGAATCACTGGGTCAAAGTGTACATCCATCTTTAACTTTACTAGGTAATCCCAAAGTTATGGTACCAATTTACAATCCCACCAGTTGTGTGTAAGCATTCCAGTTATTTCCAACCTTCCTAAACAGCAGACATTGTCAGATTTTTACACTGTTGCCAACCCAATGTTATGAAACTATACACCACGTTGGTCCTAAACTGCCTTTCCCTAATTGCTAATGAAGTCGAGAATCTCTGCATGCAGGTTTCCTCTTCTGTGAGATGCCTACTTGGGTCATAGGCCCATTTTTCTATTGTTCTTACTGATTTGTCACTGTTTACCTTTCTAGATACAATCCTTTCTCAATAATATGTACTGAAAATATCTATTCTCACTTGTGACTTGTCTGCTCACTTTCTTGATGGTTTCTTTTCATAAACACAAGCTGTCAAATTAATGCTGTCAAAGCGGTCAATCTTTTCCTTTATGGTCTACACCTTCTGTGAACTGTTTAAGAAGCTCTTCCTTGTATTAGACTCACACAATTACTGTCCTACATTGTCTTCCAAAAATTTCATAGTTTTGCCTTCTGTATTTAAGCCTTTAATTCACCTGTAGTTGATTTTTCTGAACGATATGAATTAGAAATGTATCCCACTCTCAAGAAGTTTCCTATTGGCTAAGGCCCACAGATATGACCAACTATAACTTCAGAGAGGATAATGATTCCTGTTAACCCCTACCTTATTGAGGTTTATTCTGCTCTCTCATCGAGGCAAACCAAAAACTGGATAATTTCAATACGGAAAACTTGGAGGGTTATTAGCAAATTAGTCAGACGATGATCCCCACCCCACCATACTCCAGGAAGAATCCTTAAAAGTACCACACACACAAAAAAAGAGGCCAGCCCTGTGGCCAAGTGGTTAAGTTTACACACTCGGCTTCAGCAGCCCCAGCTTTTGCCAGTTCGGATCCTGGCTGCAGGCAGAGCCATGGCACCGCTCATCAGGCCATGCTGAGGCAGCATCCCACAGAGCACAACCAGGAAGGCCTACAAGTACAATACACAGCTATGCACTGGGGAGCTTTGGGGAGAAGAAGAAGAAAAACAAAGGTGCAAATCGTAAAAACAAAAAACAAATCTTTTAAACTCTAAATTTAGTCTTATTCTAAAAAACTGAAAGTTGAGCATTGGGGAAAGTGTGGCAAAATGAGCATTCTCAACAGTACCGGCTGGAATATAAATCTATACAAACTTTCTAGAGGGTTATTTGCAATATATCAAAAGCCTTAAAATACATATCTTCTTTGAGCTATCAATGACTCTTTACAGAACTTATCTTAAGGAAACAACTGAACAAAACACATATTTAGGAATATTCACCATGGAACTCTTTCTAATAGAAAAAATTGGAAACAGCCTAATCTCCAACAACGAAGGATGGGTTACAGACGTAGCTGCTGCAGCACATCCATATATGGTCATGCGCCATCTAAGGACGTTTCAGTCAACAGTAGATCACGTAGATGATGGCCATCCCATGAGATTAGTACCACAGAGCCTACATGTGTAGGAGGCTATGATAGAAGAAAATTTTATATATTGAGGTGTATGGGGAAGCCGTTCTGGTTTAAATGCGATTTGGACTAAATTTTATTTAAACCAAAGAAGCCTGACTTACAGCCTGTCAAATGTTCGTTGTATATTGTCCCAAAATAAAGAATGTACTCTTTTTTTTTCAATATTTCTTTTTCTGCTTTATCTCCCCAACCCCGCCCCCCCCGCACACAGTTGTATATCTTAGTTGCAGGCGCTTCTAGTTGTGGGATGTGGGAAGCCACCTCAACGTGGCCTGATGAGCGGTGCCATGTCCGCACCCAGGATGCGAACCCTGGGCCGCCGCAGCAGAGTGCGCGAACTTAGCCACTCAGCCACAGAGCCGGCCCCAGAATGTACTCTTTGAAGGTAAGAACCAATGCCTCTCTTCTTATGACACCAGTACTTTTTGAAGATAAGTGTCCTTTCCCATGACACTGGGGTCATGCTGACCCACTGTGTATGTACTAATCTATAACAAAGTATCTCCTTGAACCCTTGAGAGAATGTACCCCTGTCACACTTGATGTATGTCTGTTTGGAAATGGTATATAATGGTGCTGAAAAATCACTCTTCTTCACAGCACTTACGAAGGCTGCACTCCCAGGCTGCAGTCCTCAGCTTGGCTCGAATAAAACTCCCCGCTGTAGAATGACTATTGATTATTCGTGTCAACAGCTCGACCATCTAGGTTTGTGAAAGTACACTTTATGATGTTTGCACAATGATAAAATCACTTACACATTTCTCAGAACGTATCCCCATTGTTAAGCAAGGCATGACTATAGTGGAATACTATGATGATTATATAGCTGTGTTAATGTGGAAAGATGTTTCTAATAGTCTGGTAATTTCTAAAACCAGTTAACAAGATGCACATATGATATTCTTTTATTCTCAAATATTTATGGAGAGCCTTGTGTATGCCAAGCACCAAGCAAGTGACTGGTAAACAAAAAGAGATCTGTTCCCTGCTTCTAAGGAGCTTACAAGCTTTGGAGGGGAATGAGGGGGAGGGAGACAGGCCACATACATATCTTCCAACTGACTCCTGTTGGCATATTAAAGGGATATACGTTTTGAAAATACAGACCATTTCTATGTGTCTGTGTATCTATGTAATATCTGCAGCACCTCATCAGCATAGTCTACAAAGAGAACACACACGCTCAGCTGTATGGACTAGGAAGTGGGTCAACAAGAGGATACTTGGAGCAACTGCCTTGTGATGAACTGAAGCACACAAATCTTCTACAAAAATGCTCTAGGGAGAATCTTAAGAAACGCAATGTAGTTATGGAAAGTCATCCACTGGAAGACAGATGCGAGACAGATCGCAGAACCACAGAAAAAGAATTGGAACAAAGAGCTTCCGCTGTTGACAATTCAAGACTAAGACTGACCAAGATCAGGTACAAGTTCTTGAACAAATAACTGTTCTTCTACAAGTCTACAGCTTTACCCTTCCCTACTATGTTGGGATCTAACAAATAATAATGAAGCCTCCAAGATAAGAAAGATCTCATAATTAGGGTCAGGCTCAAAGGATTCTGACATTCTATATCCATTTCATTTAAACATCTGCACTACAATCAGTAAACTTACGAGAGTCATTAATTACAAAGGGAAAATTTTTTTCTTTGGAGCACAGAAACATGTCAGACACCTCAACCAAGAGATCAAAAGTTAACATTCACCAGCGATAAGACCTATCTACATCACACATGTGCCAATATGATGCACTGAGAAGGGAACAACCTCACCACTGTGGTATTCTTGTCACAAATGCTTAACCCTCAATTTAATCATGAAAGAACACCAGATAAATCCAAACTGAGGGACATTCTGCAAAATAACTGACCGGTACTCTGGAAAAGTACCAAGGTCACGAAAGATAAAAAACTGTCACAAATTGGAAGACACCAAGGAGACACCATAACTAAATGCAGTGTGGGCTACTGGACTGGATCCTCGACCAGAAAAAAGACACCAGGGGTGAAACCCGAATAGAAGACTTTAGATTAACTCTATCAACTGCCTGGTTTCAATAACCGCACTATGGTTACATAAGAGGCTAACAAAGGGACGCTGGGTGTAAGGTATATACGAATTCTCCGGGCTATTTTTGCCATTTTTTTCTACTTCTAAAATTATTTCAAAGTAAAAAGTTTGCAAAAGTAACTTCAGATGAATGATAAAGAGATATGGGGGATCACTCAATAACTCTTACATAAAAATATGCTACCTCCTCGGGGCTGGCCCTGTGGCTGAGCGGTTAAGTTCGTGCGCTCCACTGCAGGTGGCCCAGTGTTTCGTTGCTTCGAATCCTGGGCGTGGACATGGCACTGCTCACCAAACCACGCTGAGGTGGTGTCCCACATGCCACAACTAGAAGGACCTACAACGAAGAATCTACAACTATGTCCTGGGGGGCTTTGGGGAGAAAAAGGAAAAAAAAAACTATGCTACCTCCTCCAATAATTGTGCTAAAAAAAACCCAGTAATTGCAAATAAGGCGTAAACCAGAATAATCTGTAAGTATTCACTAAAAACCTGTGATTGGGATAATCTAGAGAGCCGACTAACTTTCCTAGGGCACTGAAGTCTCTCCAGATAAATAATCTACCTCATTTTCCCTATTAATCTTTTTTAATTCAATTCAACTTATATTTATTTAACATCTACTATGGGCATGGAACTGTGCTGGGGCCTGATCAGATTTTGATACATTAAGAACATTTCAGTACACAAAATGAGAAAGAAAAACAGAGAGTAACAAAACTGGAAGGAACTTTTCACTCCCATACAATCTAGCAATCAATACCGGCACCCTTTTTAGTGTGATTGCTGCTAGGAGCTCAAGTGCATCCCCTTCAGCATAAGCGGTTCTGACCTCTACAATTATCTCCAAAAATTATCCCTGAAGATGCCAAAATGACTCTAAAACATACTCCATTTCTAGTACTTTTTTTCCATCTAATCATTATGTTGTTGGTGCATTACAGTACACAACACAAAATTAAAGAACTTGATTCTCTGAACGTCAAGGAAGGGTCAAGCTGGTATAAACCCACAGACGTTTACTTACTATCCTCTTAGAAGAGGTCAAAGGCAACATCACAGAAGGCCGGGGTTCTCAAAGTGTGCCCTCAGAGTCAGCAGCTTTAACATCACCCAGGAACTTGTCAGAAATGCAAATTCTCAGTCCCAGTCCAGACCCGCTGATTCAGAGACCCAGCCCAGCATCTGCGTTTTCACAAGCCCCCCCAGCTGACTCTGATGCACCATCAGTTTGAGAACCACTGATGGAACAGCAGAAAGACTGGCCCCGTGAATCCGGAGGCCTGATTCCAATCCTTGCTCTGCCACTAACACCTCTACAATGCATTAGCCGCTCAGCTTCTGTGGGGCTCAGCCTCCTGATCAGTGAGGGAACTGCAATAGCTCACTACCACAGTCCTTACACCCTAATTTGATAACCATGAAAGCATTCATTTGTATAAGGCCTAAAAGTGAAAACACCACTGCAGTATTTCACCACGTATTTCTCTCTTTCATCCAAATGAAACAATTAAAATTTCTTCTTGGCATCCACCAGCCTCTGAATCAGACTTAACATAGCTACAATAATTTCTTCTGATTTTAAATAAAATTGTGTTTACTACTTTGCTGTAGCAAAAGCCATATAAACGCTAATTTTACAGTTTCCTATTTAGTTCTCTATCAAGCCTATTTTGGAGCAATTCCTCATAATAACAAAAATTCCAAGAAACCCACCTACTACAGACTGAATTGTGCACCCCCCCCCCCACACACACACCCAATTTTGATGCCGAAGCCCTAATCACCAATGTGATGGTATTTGGAAATGAGGTCTTTGAGAGGTACTTAGGTTTAGATGAGGTCAGAACGGTAGGGTCTCCAAGACGGGATCAGCGTCTTTAGAAGAAGACGAAGAGAGACCAGAGTTCTCTCTCCATCTCTGCCATGTGAAGACACAGCAAGAAGGTGGCTGTCTGTAAGCAAGGAAGAGCCCTCACCAGGAATCAGCACCTTGATCTTGGACTTAACCTCCAGAACTGGGAGAAGTAAATGACTGTTGTTTCAGCCACCTGGGGTTATGGTGTTTTCCTAGAGCAGCCCACAACGACCAACACACTCACTCAAAATACCCCTCTGCTGTGGGCATAGTTCAGAAGAACTGTGCTCCAACCTCGCATAAAGAATGTGTGTGATCAGACCACTGAAGTACTCAGCAACTATGAAAGAGAAAGAATTTTAAAACGTACAGATCTAGATACTTCCATTACTAAGAAACACAGCTTAATTTCATCTCCTAGTCATGGATTTATAAACCGCGATTCTTCTCACAGCCTGTGGAAACTATGACAAAAACCTCTCAGGGGAGATGTGAGAAAGAGGGAGAGAGGAGAATCAAATAAGAAGAGTCCGTTTTATAAAGGTTAGAGAGTTCTCTTCGAACACAAACCTAGGTAGCATGAATGTGGGCAGAAATGTCCCACCAATCAAGTGAATACCCACTAATCCTTGAGACCTAACTCAAATGCTGTATCCTGCAAGCTCGCGCCACTCCTTCCCAGGCAGTCATTCATAAATTACTCTGTGCTCCCCTTTCTCCATTTCAGCACTGAGCAAAAGGCACTATACTTGCTTATGGATCTGTCTCTTCCACCAGACCTTGAAATCATCTAGGGCAGCGTGTTACTCTCTCCAGCACCTAGAATGGTGACTGGCATGAAGCAGTTTGCTCAAGTGGAGCCACTCTGGTTTGCTGAATACAAGAGGAACTCTCTGTGCTATCTCACAGCTTTTCTGCAAATCTGAGATTATTCCGAAATAAACAGGTTTTTTAAAAAAGGCACCAGGAGCCACTGTATTATCAGTAATAATCACACCTGCCTTACATGTCACGCAAGAAGACAACAGCTACTAGAGAGCCTTGCCTCAGTGTTTTTCAGACGTGCCAGCAGAAGTCAGTAACCTTACATGTAGCAAACTTGAAAAACAATGAGTAACAAACACTTGAGACGCTAATCCTGACCTTAACTTTGGTCAAACTGTTTAACTTTAGTCTCAGTTTGTTAAAAGGGAATAGTAATTCCGACCCTACACGGCTGCCGTGCTACATGAAGTCTACAGAGTATACATCAAATGAGCTCTCCTAACGATGTTCTAATCAATACGTGTTAGTGACCTTCCCCAGGCAGTGCTGCATCTGGACTAACGCTTCACCGCAAACCAGGTGCATACTGTAACTAGTTCCACCGGCACGGACTGTAAAGTCCCGACACAATCACCATTCGGGCTATGATTACCTAGAAAATAATCCTACATATGTGTCCACAGATGCCAACCCTGCCAAGATGTCCTAGTCCAGAACCCCCCAACCCAATAAACAGGCTATTCAAAACTCAACGCAAGCGCAGGGGTCAACAGCTCCTGGCACCCACCTCCCCCCGACTAAGCTCCAGAAAGCGGGCACGCACACTCAGGCCGTGCTCGCCCACTAGGAAGAGGTGGGTATCTCCAGGGACGATCCCGCTGCTGCCAACAGCGACGTGCGGCAGCCTGGGGTCTCCCGCTAGTTGCTGAGAGCAGCTGGACCCTGAGTGGCCAGGACCGTCCACTTCCAGGCGTGGTGCTCTCGGGTACCAGCATCCTCAACCGAAGGAGGCGAGGGTGGCAGCAGCGCATCGGTGCGCTGGGGAAAACAGGGAGTGGGCGGGCAGCCACGGACACCACCGCCCGGACTAGAAACCCACACCGGGCAGCTCCCCGCCTGGGCGCCCGCGTTCCAGTCGGAGAAGCCAGGCGGTCGGAAGCGCCCCGACTGCGTGCAGGGGTGCGTGGGGCGCTCGGGGCGCCGCTTCCGCGCCAAGAGCCCGGGCCCGCGGGGAAACGGAGGCCCGCCGGGTCCCCGGGAGCCCGGCTCGCGGAGCGAGCAGGTGACGGCGGGGGCAGGGCGGCTGCGACGCCGCGCGGGCGGCGGGCGGGTGTCGGGCGAGTCTGGGCGGCGTCGGGAGGGACCGGCGAGCGGGGGAGGGGCTGAGGCGGGGGGAGGACGGAGGAGGAAGAGCGAAGGGCCCTGGCGGGACTCCCGGCGCCCAGCTGCCCGGCCCGAGCCCTCAAGCCACCGCCCCCAGGCCCCGCGCAGACGCTGGACGGTCCCCGCCTCCAAACCTCCCCCCCCCGGCCCGGTCAGAGAATAACTTACCCGTTTGCCGACGCAATCGCTCCTGCTGGCCCCTCTGACGGACTCCTCCGGCTCGTCGTCTTCCGGTGATGAAACCGGAAGTCCCACCCCTCCCCAAGAGGAAAACGGAAAGCCGAAGGAGTCAATCTAAGGAAGGGGAGACGCGCGTCAGGCTGAGAGCCTGGCGGCGTCTGACCGGGAAGGCCACCTGGCACTTCCAGCGGCTCCCCGAGCGGGTAACCCCCGGGCGATCCCGCCTCCTCCCTCTCCATCCCTCCTCACTCCACCCCTTCGCTCGCCCGCCCGCGGTAAAGAACCCCGAGGGCGGTGCGGGAGAAACCAACGCGCCCGGGCCGGGCGGGAGCCGGAGGCCTGCGGGCCGGGCGGCCGGCCTCCGCCTCCAACGGCCCAAGCGATGCCCGGCGCCTCTGAGGCCTCCTCTAACGGAGCGAGGTTTTCCTGCTGTGCCAGGCGCGTGCGCACCTCCGGGTTAGGAGAACAGCCTCTGGATGCTCCTAGCAGGGGTCCTCAGAGTCGCAGACCCTAGGAAGCCACGAGCCGAATTCGGATTCTAACGGGTTCTAATGAAAAATGCAGGAGGATCGGGGTCCAGTTCTCAGAAGAGGGGGCTGGGCTGCGCTGGGCTGGGCTGGTGTCTGGCTAACACAGAGGCTGAGGGAGGGATGCGCTGGAATGAACATGTGGAGCGAGAAGAAGCCCAGACCAGGTTCTTTGTGTGTCTGTGGCCGACTGCCTTCCTCCAGCTGCAAGTGCAGAGAACGTGTGTCACCACAGGGCTCTTGCACTGTCCAGCACACACTCACGCAAGGTTTATTTTTATGAATACAACGTAAAACCAAGAACATTCCCAGTCCTCGTTATCTTCCATAAGAGCATCTACCAAATCTAACTGACAGTCCAAACCTGGACAGTCCCAAACCTGACATGTTGCCCTCCTTCAATACGATGACGTCCCCTCCTGATCATGTCACTATATACTCCCAATAAGTATACTGGGTGGTCATCTTTATCCATGTGCATATGCTTCTTTGGTAAAATTTTTTAAAGCAAATACTTAAATTTCTCTATCCCCAACCTCTTTGTCTTCTTATTACTAGTTAATTGGTCTTCTGGCTAATCACTGGGCGGATTTCTGTCATCCCTCTGAATGTAATCTATCCGGAAAATACTTCCTATCTGGCTCCCAAACCACAGCAAGACCCAGGTAGCCACATGGCTTGGGTTTGGGTAGAAAACGTGGACCCATCAATGAGAGCTGGGGAGACCCATCATGACCCGGGGAGGCAGAAAACCACGGCTCTGGACTCAGGCATCCCAGGGTTGGAATCTCCTAGATTCAATGACCTCATTCGTCCTCCTCCTCTCCTCACCTGGTGGCAGCTGAATAATTGACCAAGACACTGCAGGTCTCAGAGATTCAGCAGGAATGCAGATCAGCAAATACATCTTCTTATTTAGTGACTTGGTAAAACTGATGTTCCCTTGCTCAGAAATGGTTATATTTTACAACCAACTTTTGTTAATTGACTACTATGAACACCCTTGTTAAAATATAAATTGGCGTCAGAAACCTCGTGTACAGTTAGTCCTTGGGACCTCTGCCAAATACATCAGGTAGGTCCACGGAATCCGAAAACCTCACAAGATTCAACCAAATCTGGCGAGCATGGACTGTGCTTAAATAGTGACGAGTACCAAACACCTGCGAATATTTAACCAAGAGGACTTGATGTTGTCCAGCACCAGAGAAGAAGTGGCTCCTTATGGATGCCTCAGCGAGGCTGATGCCACAGGTGGGTCCCGTTTCTGTGACAAGAGGCAGGGTAAGCTGGCCCCATGATCCAGCCGTTTTAGACATGACGCAGCAAGCTTTAAAACTGACATTTCAAGCACCCACAAAGAGATGGAATGTGTGGCACTTTGTTTTTATTTGGAATCATAAGAGAAACATTTTTAATAAACCCTTAACTTCTTCTCCATTAATGCTATTTAAATAGTGAATTCATAAAGACTGAAGTGATTTGTTTACTTATACTTAGCTGTAGAAAACTTACGTGCTTTTGTTTATTTGTTTACACCATCAAATCCAATCAAGCCAAACAAGATGGTCGACTGAAATGACTGATGAATGCAACCTGAGCTGACAGCTTCAAATTTGGGATGTGTTACTGATGTCAGGTTGATCAGTTCTCTGTCTAAAATTGATGCTATTTAAAGCTTTGAACAATTTAGATGTAGTCACTGAGTAAAATCCCAACGGGGTGAGAGAATTCCATCAGGGCTGATTCTGCTGTGGTGAATTTCCACGTGCGCAGGTGTCAGAGGGAGAGTGGCCTCTCCCGATGGGGTAGTGAGACAGAACAGGATGCAGGAGGGGCGGTGGGCTGGCGTCACTCACAGCAAAGGTAAAGAGGCTTAGAATAAAGATAGACGCATCTTCTCACAAGGAATCCCAAATGGCATAAGAGTGTGAATATTGGTCATTTCTGTTTCAAAACTTTTCAAGAAAGGAAAAAGTGAAGGGGAGGCAAGAAGTGAATATGTATCACGCTTCAATAACTCATCTGAAAATGAACCCCCAGGGAAATCATGGTAGTCGGTGGGGTAGACCAATGTTTTTATTAACAATATAAAAGGAATGTGTGGTGAAAGCAACGGTGACATAAGTACTGACAGTCAGTGGATGAATGATTATGTGTCCTGAGCACCTCAGGACACAGCAAACTAGAGCAATTCCACCAATCAAATGGCAAGAGAAGTCTAATCGAAGAACCCTCCTTGTGCTGGAAGGGCAGAATGAGTCCAGTCCGGGGACTACTGGGGCCAGACTTGGGGAAATCAAGTTGTTGAAGGTAGCTGTGACTTTAGAGAGGTGTGCAACAGAGACATTAAGCCATTTCCAGTGTCTCTACCTTTAAAATAGTTTATTACTGGTCCAAATGTCCAAAGACGTATTAAAGAGGGAAAATATTATTTACTGGACAGAAATTCTCTGGATATTTAGATTCTATTCCTGTCCAGGGATGTGAGAGAGGGGATATGTCAGCAGCTCAGATGTAAGCTGGAAGGTTCCCGTCGTTGTTAATGCAGCTTAGCCGTCTCTAGGAAAAAGGCAGCAAATAATTGGGATCCTTCTATGTAGTTCCACCTAACAAAAGAAGAAATAAAGAGAAACTGTTATTTCCATTCAAATAATGGAGGAAAAGTAGTCTACAATTTAAACAGGAAGATTTGATGACATAAATTCAATCTAAAATATGCAGCATGTCGGAAGGTTACTGATGTGGACACCCTGTGGTTTGCACACTGAGAGATCAGCCCCCTCAAGAACCTGCTCACTGTTGATTTTCTCCTTCTGCGCGTGCTCTCCATCGTCCACAGTGCCCAGCGGGAGCATCATCACACTCTTTTGGATAACATCCTGGAATATATTGGCAATTGGTGTGGTTGATCCATCCCGGATCATATCTGGTTCTGTTCCAAACACTGAAACACAGGAAAAGAAGGCATTGAATAAATTAATGAGAAGACTACCCCCAGTGATCTCCGCAAATGTCGTGTTCACTTTATCTTTCTTTCTTTTTTTTTTTTTTTTCCCACCATGAAATTTGGTGGCTGGGATAAGTAAGCGTCTTGATATCATGCAATTTATATTCTAAAATAGTCAATAGAGTCAAGAAGAAAACTGTGGTTGCCTTATTTACTATTATCTACTTTTAAAAAATATTTTTAAATAATATTTTAAAGTAACGTTAGACTTACAGAAAAGTTGCAAAAGTAGTACAGAGAGAGTTCTCATATATTCCTTACTCTGCTTTCCCTAATGTTAACATCTTACATAACTATTGTACAATTATCAAGAATAGGAAATTAACATTGGATAATATTATTAACTAGACTCAGCCTTTATTTGAATTTCACTCTTTCCCTTCTGCTGTACCAGGATCCAATGCAGAATCCCACACGGCATTTTGTCATTGCTCCTTAGTCTCCTCTTGTCTGTGACTGTTTCTCAGTCTTCCCTTGTCTTTCATGACCTTGACCCTGCTGAAGAGTACTGATCAGTTGTTTTGTAAAATGTCCCTCAGTTTGGGTTTATCTGACGTTTTTTCACGATTGGAAGAGGTCATGTGTTTTTGGCCAGAGTACCACAGAAGATGTACCTACCTACTTTTATGGTTGCTTCACGAATTAAGTATTAGAAACACTAATATTAAATATTAGGAACACATTTCTTTGGTGTTTTGTGTTTCTTTTGTAACCAACATATGAATAAATCGCTGTACTCAACTTTCACCTGAATGTTGCAGTGTTTGTACTCAACTTTCAAGGTATCCCAGGAAACAGTTTTAATGGATATCCTGGGGTCTAGAAAGAGATGAGTTGAAACCTTCTAGGCTATAGGGAAAGTTGCCAGAGATGGAGTGGGAATGAAAAATAAATGAAGACACAAAAGAGAACATGCCGTGTCTTCTGGATCCACAGAGCAAGGCGTGAATGTGAATAAAGATGATGTACACTCGTGCATTGCTTAACGACAGGATACATTCTGAGACATGCATCGTTAGGTGATTTAATTGTTAGATGGTTTAATTGTTGTGTACTCACACAAACCTAGGTGGTATAGCCTACCACACGCCTAGGTGATATGGTGCTAATCTTATGGGACCACTGTCATACATGCAGTCCGTTGTTGACGAAAAACTCATTATGTGGCAGACGACTGTCCTTTGTTGGCAGGACTGGTTTAGCACACAGACAGACAAAAAGGTGCCTTATGCATTCCTGCATTTTCCTGTATTTCATGTCTTTACTGTTGAATTTGACATTTCAATCACACATCTCTCTTCAGCTGGCATTCCATTTAACTTCCTAACTCTTCTTCCTCTTTTCTTCACCCCCAAATTTTACTGGTAAAATACTGCTACAATTGAGGGCAGTGGGGATGATTGTGTAGAGAAGTATGGCTCTCGGTGTTGGACTTGTCCTCTAATTTTTGACGTCTGTGTCCCTTGTACTCATAGACGCAGAGAGTTAGTGCTCCAAGGAGGTCTGGAGGCCATTAAACCCAGAGCTCTGTGACCGGGAAGAGCAAGTCCCCACAGGGCAGCCCGGTGCCAGCTTGCTCGCTCCACTACAGTTTAGCTTCTTCATTTTTAACCCCAGAGGACTTCCTTTACTTTCGTGCAAGTTCAGCTGTGCTTTTAAAAGTTTTTATGTATCGGCCAATATTTCCATGAGTTTTGCAGAAGGAGGGTTGGGAGGTTTCCAAGTCCATCATTTTCCCCCAAATTCAGGTCTCCAGAACGTGAGTTTGAACCCTGGCTTCGCTACTTCTAGCTGAGTGCCCTCCAGCAAATTATTTAATCTCTTCTCGCCTTAATCTGCACCCCGGGGAGGGCTGTTGGGAGGATTCATGAGACAGTGTGTGTAAAGAGCCCTGAACCACACCGTTTACCGTCAGTAATGCAGCCCATATAAAAGGAGAGTCCACAGTGAAGTTTTAAAAGTGTCTGCTTTATCTACAGCCCCACCGGGTACCACCCCTTGTTCCCAGTGTAAACCAGCAATCAAAATAGCATAAGTCTAACCTGTTTTGATGGCTCTTTTTGCTGCAAGATACTGATTATCTTTAATATTTGCGATCCATGGGTGTAGTCCTAGTGCCATAGAAACAACCATCTGGTTGGAACGATTTCTTTGGGAAAATATATATTCAAGATGCTGCTTTACCTAAAGGTAACATTTTCAGTTGTAAGAGAAAATTTTGAGTAGCTCTCATAGCCTTGTATCAAGAAACTGATTGGAATCCCAAGCTGACGCATTCAAGCGTTCTGATTTTCCCTCAGCTCTTCCAGAGGGAGGACGCGGAGTGAGCCGGGTCTCCAGGACGGAGAGCTGCGCCCAGTGTGAGGAATGCTTGCTCTCACTCCCACCCCTCCCGAGACCCCCCAATCCCCCCTCCCGTCCCCACCCCTCCCCGACCACAGTGTCTCACTGTTAATGTCGGCTTATTATGAATTTGGGTAATTATGAAACCTTGAATGATATTGTGGGTAATACAAATATGATGAATGTTTGAGGTAATTATGAAACACAACACAAGTAGAACTTCTCAATTTGAATATCCCTCTTTTTGGACTTATCAGTATCTTAAGGAATATTTTGGGAACATTACACACTTGGAAATTTCCAAAAAGTGGGAGCAATTTCACGCTAAGCTGTGAAGGAGGCTCATTGACAGCATCTTTCTCTCTCCCCTGGGCTCCATTCCGGTTGCCATTATGGAAATCCACCAGAGAAAAACTCCATACTCTGAAATATTCATCCCTTCGACAAACATTTAAGGCACACCTGTCACGTGGCAGGAACTGTTCTAGGTGCTGGGACATAGCTGTGAGCAAGACGAAGACCGTCCTGCGCTCATGTAAAGTGTGTGCTGTGAGGAGGAGGAACAGTCCATCCAGAAAGGGAAGGAGGGAGGAAGATGGAAACAAAAAGACGGAGGGACGCAGAGGGGAAGGAGGATCTTTGAGAATGTAATTAGCGCTAAGACGACGATAAAAGCGGACAGTGGATGGAGAGAGGGCGCCGAGGTATTCCTTGAGCTCCCTTCTTCAGAGTCTACCTTCTGTGCAACTTGAGGTACACTGATGATAGGTCGATACTTCAGGCACGCACCTCCTTCCAGACACAAACATTTTCATTAAGGTGGCTGCTTTCAGGGGGTTCATTTCAGACATCATGGACGAACCAACGCTGGGGGTAAAGATTTTCCGGCTCAGTCCAGCCGTAGACAAGTAGCTTCTCCGTCTGTGTGTAAAACCCATCTTGCCTTTTTATGCACCATTTAGTTTTCAAAAATTTCCCATCACTCCAACTCCAAATGGTTATTTGTCTGATGACTGTAATTGCATATAATTGAGGGAAGAGATTTTTACTGAACAAAAATCCTGTTGGTTTCTTGACATTTGTTCCAGTCCCTTCTGTATTGGAAAAAAGTGATACTTCAATGCTGACAACTGAGTTGCTCACTACTGTGTGGCATGTGGCTCTCAGGAACGGCGCTGCTGGACAGAAGAACAATGCACGTTTGTTACCTGTGTTTCCACCACGGACATGTTCACGTGAGGGACTAGACGGATTGAAAATTTTCCTACAACTCGGCCAGGTATGACTGTTTTAGCTCCAGGCTCCTCAAAGGCGCCCTCAATCCCGTGAATAGAAAGAGATGGGTACCTCCATAGGTGCATTAGAATTTCCTCCTAAATTGAAATAAAAGTATTTTATTATATGAAAGAATGTTTAATTAAAACTCAGTTGAATTGTATTGCTTGCATCACCAATTTCTGTACATCTGTGACACGGTTAATGGCAAGCTAATTATCGCCTCACTTAGATATGTCTGGACAAACAGTACAAGTGGACTTTCCCCTCAGGACACGAGATCTCTGCTGCCTTCGCCTGCCCAAGCCACTCCCATTGGCGAGGGCCCCTCGTCGCTGAAGTTTGCAGTTACTAGATGGCAAAGGGGCCCTTTCAGAAACTTGGGTTCATTTATAAATTTCTATCCCAGTCATTGCGATGATAATTTGTGTGCTAAATGTATTTTATTTTTCAGAAGGCTTCAAAGAACTCTGCAGATGTTTGAGCCAGTTTTCAATCTTGCTATGGCCGCTGTAGAGCTAGTCTGAGGAAGAGCTACACTTCATGATAAGAAACTCTATCGCTCTCTTCTGCATGCTTCTCCCTCTCTTGGCTGTTCCCCCAGGAACCAGCCATAGCTAGCAAACACCCTAGCAGGCAAGCGTTTTAGAAAGGAGGAGGAGGAGGAGGAGAAGGGAAAAGGAAAAAATCTAAATTTGCCAGTAACGCTTTCGGCTTTGGGTCTACTTATTACACCAAGGCAGCAGTGACGTGGCAGTCTACAGATTAGCCCCTAAGTCTCTTGGTTTTGTCTAGAAAAATGAACAATTAGGGTCATGGAGCTGGAATAACCTCAGACTATCCTCAATCTTTAAACAGTTAGGGAGCCCAGCTCACCGGCTGCAGGCCGGCTTGGGATTGAGTCCAGAAAACTGATTTGGAAAAACGCATCTGTGAAATGAGCAATTGCTCCACGGTTAGGTGCCTGAGTCCGGTGCCAGTGGGACCCCAGATAAAGGTCTGCTTGATCTAGACCACAGGGAAGTGGCCTTGAAAGTGAAAGTCCCCCTTGGAATTAACATCTGCTTTCAGTTCTAAGATGTGCAGATAAACAGGACACAGTAAATTAAGCCTTGGGAAAATATTTGTTACCATCATTCTTTGTTCAGATTATCCATCAACTTGTGATCATACCTTGGTGTCAAACAGAAATTTCTTAACCTGGCTGCTATTCCGGTATTCTTCTAGGTCCAGGTCAATGGCTTCGTACATTTTTTTTTTCCTCTTCAGTAAGAGGAGCCACGTGGTCATAGATTCCAGGGATCAGAATATGACCCGATGAGTCTACAAGGCTACCTACAAGATACACCCAGGAAACAAAGCCACACGGAGTCACCGGTATGCTGATGTTCTGGCCCTGGAGCAGGATCACTGGGGACTCTCCTGGGCTTGCAGCAGACCTTGTGACCGGCCCTGGTCCCCACAGCAGGGCCACTGACAGCAACTCACATCCCAGAGGTGATGGTCAGAAGAAAGAGCTGGTCACCAGGCAAACTCAGCCTGACTTGGACCCGCGTGAATGTCCACCTTGTCAATGGAGGGATGAAAACACACGGCTCTGCAGTAAATTCCATTGGGTATGACTTACCTGCATTATATCCCAGTTCTCAACTCCACCTTTATATCATAAACAAGCTTCTTTTTTTTAAATTTTATCTTATCCTGAGTTAAAAAGTAACACGTTCATTATTAAGAAACTTTTTTTTTTTTGAGGAAGATTAGCCCTGAGCTAACTACTGCCAATCCTCCTCTTTTTGCTGAGGAAGACTGGCTCTGAGCTAACATCCGTGCCTATCGTCCTCTACTTTATACGTGGGATGCCTACCACAGCATGGCTTTTGCCAAGCGGTACCATGTCCGCACCTGGGATCCAAACCAGCAAACCCCAGGCTGCCGAGAAGCAGAACGTGCAAACTTAACCACTGCGCCACTGGGCCGGCCCCCAAAATTTTCAATATATATGTTTATATGTATATATATACACATACCTGAGAAACTGAAAACCATCACTCCTTCTCAATTTTTCTCCTCCTACATACACCATAATAATATAATAAATACTCATCTTTAATCAAAAGCATCATATCCCTGAGGTCTAGTCTATGAGATATACATCATGACCACAAAAGCCTCCACAGTGAATAAGAAGATACTCAAATCTGTTCTTTATGAAAGAGTTTTGGACCGATAGGAATGGGAGAAAATCATCAGTGACTATCTATAAAAGAAACAGAAGTCAAGATTTAGCAAACACTGCTCAATATCTTGAGAAAGTACTTATCAAAGATACAATGCAACTAGCAAGTAGACGAACAGAAATGACAGGAAAATGTCTCCAGGGCAGCCAACTTAATCCCCATTCAAGTAAAGACACTTCATAAAGATACGCTTCATATTCTTGATGGGACAGTCTTTCTTGACAATATCAGAAAATTACTGCGAAGCACTGTACTTTCAAATCTTTCTGTTAAAGTCGATAATTACAAAGCACAGAGTTGAAGGCTCTATGAGGATGGATGCCTTCCACCTAGTGATTGGACACCTGCTGTGTTCTAGGCCCCAGAGGAATGAATACACAGGACAGCGCTGTCTCTGACCACAAAAGGCTAAATATCAAGTGTGACCCGACATGAGCAGACCACCAGGTGGCTGGCTCTGTAGAGACGCAATTAAAGCCAAGGTAAACACTCTACCAAAATCTACAGTAGTGGGGACGGCAGTAGTGCGATACATACCGGGCTTCCCAGCACTCTGAGAATGATCATAGACAGCAAAGCCCTGAGGTCTGAGGGTGTCAAGGGAGCAAAATGTGAAGCGATGTCATCACTGTTCTGGTTTTCAACCACATCCTCCTTGGGCCCCCTCTCCTGGTCCTCCGAGGACTTTGCCCAGACTTGTGTAATCCCACTTTGGGGACAGTACTGCAGATTGCTGTGCATGCATCAGCCTGCCTGCAGGTCCTGAGTTATGGAATTCTCCTCATTTAGCCCAATCAAGCATGTTGTATACTGAGTAAATGACACAAACTCATTAGTAAAATTCAAGTCAAAATAATAAGCTGAGCACTGAGCGATTGGGACTGTCACTGATTGGCAGTCCACCCTCTAGCACCCTCACCAAAATCAAAACAAAACATCAAAGTACCGCCAATAATACAATCACTAAGTCTTCCCTTTAGGGTATGTCCCTCAACTTCTGCTGGCATTCTTGTGTGGAAGAACAGAGCTGCAAAGATGAATAAGAGACAGACCCTGCTCACAAACCAGCCAGAAAGATGCAGGGTAAAGAAATAACTCTGGGTCCACGTGCAAAGAGCTCTAAAGAGGGGCAAACCGTCAGGAGCACAGAGAGCACACGGTGAACCAGCCAAGGAGGAAGCGTCAGGGAAGACGACGGCATCGCAGTGGGGCCTCAGAGGTTGAGTAGGAGGCGACAGGCACAGTCTCAGTGGTGAGAAGAGAGATGCATGTCTGAAACATCCAGATTGACAACAACGAAGACCCGAAATACTCTAGCAGCCAGGATGCTCAGTGTCCATCTTATGACACTGAGCTGTGACATTTTTCCTGTCAATTTAGCTGGTGTTACCAGACATTACCACAGTGCGTGTTTGTGTATTGGGGGATTCAGATGTCATTAGCACATTAGGCTGTGATTTGAGCAGCGCGGGCTCTCCACATGTCACTGCACATCTCCCGTAGAACTGCCCGGCCCGGTCCTCGGTGTAGGTTTCCACCTCGGACCCTGTTTTCTCAGGACACAAAGCAGCCATCCCAGCTGCTGGCTCAGGCTGTGCCAGCAGACACGCATCCTGACAGGAGAGAAGCGACATGTCCTCCTTTTCCTTCCCTTTACATCCTACGGCGCCGTGATAGTTGGTGCGTCCTTCCGGGCTTCAGAAACAGTTCAGACCTTCACCGAGCCTTTCCAATCTAAAAACTTCTTGCCTTTCCCCTCACTTTCCACCAAGGGGGTCATCTCCTGCTATGTTGATGAGTTAGATCATTACAAGAAATACTTGAGCTCACTGCCGCAAAGTCTACAAATATCCCACCATTCTTAACCATCAATGACTCCTCTCCTGATTCCATTGAAAATTCATCTTGATCCTTGGTTTAGCCTAATTGTCTCCCTTCTTCCTCCTCTCTAGAGAAGTTTTATTATTGATTCCAAACGTCATGTTCTCTGCTAGCAATCTCCCCTCCCCTCCCCCATCGAATTCCTTTCACTCATTCAATCTCTTCATTGTTGAAACAACAGCCTCTCCTGAACCCATTTCTCTCTAGTTCTCGCCCCACGTCTTCCTTCCCCTTCACAATGAAGCTGAAAGATCAGTGTTCATGGAATTACCAGCTCCTCACTCCCCCACACTTCAGACAATGGTCTGTGTATTAATCAATCTTGATAATATCACAGCTATCTCCCCATAATTAAATCCAAAGAGTGTTTCTGCATCTTTCTATTACTTGGAACAAACGCAGAACCGGGCCACGATTTTCTTTTGGAATGATTCCCTGTCCTCCGTTTCTCGACATCTCAGGCTCCTGACTGCCTGTGAACCAGCTCACACTCCCTGGTGTCCTTCACAGGGTCCTTCTCACACAGCACTATTGCGAAAGCTCAGGACTCAATGTGAGCCCTATTCTCTCCATTGACCCTACGTTGTCTCAGTACTCTTGTGCATTTCTTCTATTGCTTCAATGCCTTCCACTGTTATCTCTACGATGACGATGTCTAAAAACCACGTCCAGATCTTATTTCTGAGCTATAATGCTCCAGGTGTATGTTATAGGCACCTTAAGCAAACATATTTCCAACGGAAGCTGTTAACTCCCCCTCGCCAACTAGACACCCCTTCACCTCTCGGTCTCCGATCTCGTCTGATGACTACAGTTGACATCCAGGGAGTGATGTTTAACGCAAACTCTCAGAACCACCTGACAGAACAAGCACTGCTGCTGCCAGCACACTGAGCAGTCACCCTTCATCTCCGCCCCAGGATCCACACACGTATTCCTACTCTATACTCCGTTTCAGTTCAAAACGTCAGGTCCTCCGAGATCCCTTTGTTCAAACTGCTGCTGAAGTAAGCCTTCCCTCCCCGCCTGTTGTCTGGTGACTTTCCCTTCAGGCCACTGTGGAACAAATTAGGACATTCTTTTGATTGCATATTGTGTAACCTTTGAAATTGTCTCAAATAATAGTAAAATGATTATAATCACAGTGGATATTTGACAACCGAGATATGAAAGTAGAGAGCAGAATCCTGATTTTATAAAAACAAATGCATGTTGACCTCTGCAGGGAAAGTTCATCCTCTGTCGCACCAAACAGCATCATCCCAGGGGATGAGACAGTGAAGCACGAGGCCTGTGCTCATTAAAGAACAAGGTTCCTGCCAGGAGGCCAGTAAGTTTGTTTTTCCATTGTTTCACCTCACAGTTAGACGCTTTGCGTGCCCTACGTGAGCAATTCATTTGATTTTTTTTGTTTCTTTTCCAGATTGGCGCCTGAACCAACATCTGTTGCCAATCTTTTTCTTCTTCTTCCCCTTCTTCTTCTCCCCAACCTCCCCTCCCCAGTTCATAGTTGTGTATCCTAGTTGTAGGACCTTCTGGTTGTGCCATGTGGGATGCCCTCTCAGCATGGCCTGATGAGCCGTGCCATGTCCCTGTCCAGGATCCGAACCCTGGGCTGCTGAAGCGGGGCACGGGAACTCCACCACGTGGCCGTGGGGCTGGCCCCCCAACTCATTGAATTTAACATGTGCTCTCTCTCTCTCTGGGTTGTCTTGTTTCAGTTTCGATGGGCTGGGGAGTAAGGTGAACATCCCTGAGGACTCCCCTTGCTGAGTGGACATGTGTGGTCCTGGTGAAAGCCCTCACCCAGTGGGGCTCCTAGAGATGTGACTCAGGGCCACTAATTCCCTTTTGGTGCCTGGCAAACTGGGACTCATCTTCCTCTGTCTGCTATTTGCTCTGTATTATGTCTGCTCCTTTGGAAGACAAAAATTTGTGTCCAAAGGGAAAGTTCCAGAAATGCTTCCAGGGATGATGATGGGACTTTGATTTCCAAGTGAGTATTTCTGGCATCTGATTCAATTCCGTTGTCCTTAATCAAAAGCTGGCTCGTTCTGGATTGGTTCCATCCTTTCACAGCGATAGCACCATCTTCTACGGTCATTACCAAAAATGATCATTTCGTTTGAAAGCTCTTCCCTTAGAAGCCACTGCTGTGTTAGTACTTTATCAAGTTAAAACACTTAATTTTACATGCCTGGGTTTCTGTTTTGGTTTTTTGGTTTTTGAAAGCAGCTGAGCATGTTTGAACTGAAAATGAAAAGTATTTATTATGGAAGTACCCATGCTACCTCATTAGGATAGAATAGGACATATCATTTATTTGTTATAAGATGCGAAAATTCAGAAGTTTTCCCTTGATCGGTAAAATTGCCCCTCTCAAGAAAGGTTTTTTTCTTTATGTTCAGTAGCTTATTTTGGAGACCCACGGGGTCATGTCCAGTGAGATAGTTCTGTTGGAGTGAGGATAGTGCTGCTACAACCTGTCCTTCGTGCCACCTGCGACATGCCCTACTCTGCACCAAAGACCAAGGACGGTCCTTCTGAAGACAGGGCTATGTTTGCATTATGAGTTGAGAGATGCTGAAAAGACCTCCTATGGTTTCCCTTATACCCTACACTACACAAATAGACACTTATGCTTTTAAGTCTTGACATTTCATCTCGAGTGTCTGTTAAAACGTGAGTATCTAGGATAGAAAGCGGCTGTCCTCCAGAATC
Source organism: Equus caballus (assembly GCF_041296265.1). Taxonomy (NCBI): domain Eukaryota; kingdom Metazoa; phylum Chordata; class Mammalia; order Perissodactyla; family Equidae; genus Equus; species Equus caballus. The sequence continues at coordinate 55,248 of NW_027221988.1, forward strand.
TTACCAGGGTTTCCTGCTGGCCACTTTGGAGGACAGAGCAGAGTGACCCACTAGGGGAGGGGCGCATGACTGCCGGGCCTTGGGGAAGAGCTGACCGGAAGCTGACTCACCAAGGACTGTCCATGCTTGTCTTGGTTTGCAGTGACAGCAGCTGAACGCAACTTAAAGGATTTTAATTTGCATGCAGCTTTGCACAACAACTTTCCATCTTACTTCATCCTCCTTGCTTCCTGTGACATTTGGGGATAGGATAGTTTCAGGGATTCACTGAACTCGTTTACAGTGTTCAAATAGTCTTGTATGATGTGTGCGCTTGTTAATTGAGGTATAATTGACATATACTTTATATTAGTTTCATTTGTACAATATAATGATTTGCATGTATCGTGAAATAATCACCACGATAAGTCTAACTAACGTCTGTCCCCAGACGTAGTCAATATTCATTTTCTGGATGAGGACATGTTGTGTTTTAAGGTGCAGAAGAATCGGTAATGATGTCATACTTTTCCGTATGCAACTTGATGAATTTGAACATAAGTGTCCACCCATGAGACCATCACCACCATCGAGGCCATAAACATATCCATCATCTACCAAAGTTTTCTCCCACCCCCTTTACTATTATCATTATTTTGCTTTAAGAACACTTAACAGAATATATACTCTGTTAGAAATTCGAAGTACAAAACACAATACCGTGAGATTGCTGCATTATACGCTAGGTTTAATTTTTAGAGGAACCTCCAGACTATTTTCCATCATTACAGTATTAGTTTACGTTCCCATCAACAGTTGCAAGGCTTCCTTTTCCTCCACAACCTCACCAACATTTGTCACCTCTACTTTTTTTGATAATAGCCGCCCTAACCGGTGTCAAGTGATATCTCCTTGTGGTTTTGATTTGCATTTCCCTAAAGATTAGTGATGCTGAGCACCTTTTCATGTGGCTGTTGGCCATTTGTGTGTCTTCTTTGGAAAAATGGCTATTCTACTCCTTTGCCCATTTGTTAACTGAGTGCCTTGGTGTTTTTGCTATTGACCCGAGAGATGAAAAAAGAAAAAAAATGTCCAGGCATTATGGATGCTTCCCAGTTGATGCAGATGATTTTGTCTTTATGGTGATGACAAAATATCGTGTTGTGTGCTTTTTCTTCAGCAGTTATCATAAGACTAGCAGTAGAATGGCAAAGCAGATAATCAGGATCTCCCGGGTTTCCAGTTTTACAACACAAATAAGACGAGTGGTAAGGAATTCTTGATTATTTCAAGGAAATTATTGAGATCACAGTCCGTGGAATGTAGGACTGACAGGTCCACGAGGAAATTAAAGTGAGGACATGGTGATCTGGCATCACTTCCGATCTGAAGGAACAGGTATCTTCTGTATGAATGTTTGAAGACATATTGGAAATCAGGAATTTGTGGTGGATGAATACATTTTCTGAAGGGTTTATTTCTTTATTTAGGAGGAAGATTACCCTGAGCTAACATCTGTGCCAGTCTTCCTCTCCTTTGTCCGTGGGATGCCTCCACAGCGTGGCCGATGAGTGGAGTAGGTCTGCACCTGGGATCTGAACCCGCAAACCTCAGGCCCCTGAAGCAGAACACACGCAACTTTAACCACTCAGCCATGGGGCTGGACTCTAACTTATTTAGTTGTGAACATGATCGTTTGGGTTATGTAAATGTCAGGACCTGGGAGTGAGTCGCTAAGAGTGGGGTAGTTGATAATGTCACAATTGATTTAGACCCTAAAGAGGCTAAGAGCAACAACTGGCCAATGGGTTAACCAAAGGAATAGTCAGAAAACACAGAAAGGATGGGAATTGGGATCTATAGTAAGCTGGGGGATCACGTGTCCTCAGAGAGAGTGCCAGGACTTGCACAGATGAGAATGGCAAGAGCAATAAAAGAGAATAAAATCACACTGAAACAAGGAGGGGGTGTTACGAGACGGGGGAGGAAAACTGATCTGGAGCAGTCCTGAGTTTTGACCTTGAGCTTTCTGTCCTTGACCCAAATCTGCTTGACGATGTCCTGGGACACAGGTCAGAAGAGCTCCAGAGGGAGAGAGGAAGGGTGGAAGTACAGGGAAACTGAGATAATTGTCCTAAGAAGCCATGCTTCATTTCTCATTTGGGTCCAGTTTCATGATTACTTTTACAGGACGAGAGGAAAAGAAGTGATGATGGTCAAGTCTTCGCAGAGGAAGCTGCGTGATCGTGGGAATCAACCCAAACCAAAGCCCGGATTAAGAATTCCCATCTCTTTGAGGATGCGCAGTTACATATTCAGAAGGCCAGTTACTAGAATGCCATCCCACCCAGCAGTGAGGGGTCACTGGGAGAGCACGTGGCACCAGCCCCAACAGGTCTGCTGGCAGGAGAGAAGTGGCAAGCCCTTTGGAACTTGCCGTAGCCTTGCAAAATTGCACCTTGCAGCAGAGGTGAATTCCTGCGGGGTGCGCTCGCATGGGGTGCCCCGTCCAGTCCCATACACACCCCTGCCCTTCCTCAGATTTGGCAGAGATGATTCTGGGAACTGGTCTGGGCATCCCATAGCTCCACGGCCAACAATTGCTGGTGACTGTGGAAGATCTGAGCAAACAGGAGGGGACGGGGAAGAGGGCGGGAGAGAGCGATTGTGGACAGGCTCAGCAGCCAGGCAGAGAAAGTGAGCGCCCAAGAAGGATGTGCTGACAGCACCAGGAAAGAGAGGAGACGCTGGTGCCCCTGAGATGGAGCCCGGCACTTCACTGACGTCTCCTTGAAGGGTCCCACGTTTTCTTGCTTGAGCTCTTGCAACTTCAAGACATACCAATCCTTTTCTTTTATTAAACTCCTCTGTGGGACGTAGGAAGCATAGACAGGGATTTCTTGTGGAGGAGAGACTGGATTTCAGCTGAGTAGAGCAAGGAGGGCTTTCCGTTTCACGGTGCTCTCGCATTTTCCTTTCCGAAGTATATTATTTATCTGCGCTTGAAAGTCACAGAGAGTTACCGATTCGCGGGATGATTCCGTTGTCGCCCTCACAGCGACACAGTAAAACCTACCTAGTCGGAATGGATCATTCCTTCTGTGCAATACTCCGGTAGACTCCAAAGATCATTTCAAAAGCGCTGGTATATCTCTGTTCTCAAATAAGAGGTCTGCTTCCAGGTCTCCATTTTTCTGCTCTTTATTGCATGTTAATTCAGAGTTGCAAGGAGGAAAGACCACATTTGCCTCAATCTTTAGATCTCTATGTGCTGGAAATTGGATTCACAGAAATGGACAAGGCCTTTGAGGGATCGTGCTGTCAACAGAGACCTTTTCCGGCATCAGCAACGTGACAATAAACCGCTGCTTGTTAGGACTTGATTGTCTATTGGAGGGATGGAGCTTGCAGTATTATGGAAATCCTCTTTAGAATTGCTTACCTTCACGTGACAGATTTATCAGTTTCTGAGAGTGATGTGTTAAAATAACCTAGGGTGGCGCAGGGCTTAAACTGGCCCACTCCACTTTGGAGGCCCGGCATTGGCACGTTCGGGTCACGGTTGTGGACATTCACACCGCTTATCGGGCCATGCTGTGGCAGACATCCCACGTGTTAAATAGAGGAAGATGGGCACAGATCTTAGCCCAAGGCTAGTCTTCCTCAAGGGAAAAAAAAAAAAAACCGAGGAAGATTGGCAATGGATGTTAGCTCAGGGTGAATCTTAGCCCTTGGGCATCTTCAGCTGTGGTCATTTGCAAAATATGTAGACCATGCATGTACTGGGCAAGCCCAGGCAGGACAGCGCAGCCGGCCTCCCGCCTGGGTGCTTGGGGCTGCTTGTTGTGGAGCCTCTGCTGGAACCGTCTGGGTGGATTCAGTGCAGAGAATGATGACAACGGACTGCCTTGCTTCACCCTCAGAGTTTCCCCTGAGTTTTCTCCATCTTGACATGCAAAGCAGACACTGTCTGGAGCCCTCGTGTTCCTCTGGGACTCGGGCTTCCCTCTGCTCCTCAGCCTGGAGAGGAGGAAGCCCACGTGTGGACTTCAGGAGATTCCTGACCGCGTTTTGTGGGCTAGCACGTCCTGGGCTTGAAGTCCCCAGGGAATGAGCAGAATCCAATCCAGGTAGGACTGCCATGACCCAGACCCTTCAGGAAGGCAGGTTATGGTCCCCTAACCAGGCAGAGCACCATGACCAGCCGCGGGGTTTGTGGAGGGCGAAGGGAAGATGAAATGGGTCCTGGAAGAAGGTGCTTATAAATACCAGCTACCGAGAGGGAACCAGCTGCAAAACCGTGCATTTGAGGAGTATGAGTATTATTTCTTGATTCTGTTTGGAATAAGTTAGAGTGCATGATATATTTGTGTGTGAGTGAACATATATATATAGCTCTCTCTCTAAAATTTATATCAAAGTAACATAAAGACTGATGAGATACAGGTGCTGCACATGTGGGCCTCTTTTTGCTGGCGATCAGTTCATTTTTGGCCATTGGAAGCCCAAAGAGGCAGCGAGTTATTGTCCTCTGCCGTCTGGTAGGCTCATGACAAACAAAGCGCTGCAACCAAAGGGTCGGCTCTCAGGAGCCTCACGGCCCTGTGAGGGAAACCCCTTGGACACGGTGTCTTCCTCCTGGGCCTGGACTAGCCTTGGGACTTGGCACTTCTCTTTCTCTGTGGCGGGAAGGTACAGCCGGCTCCGGCTTCCATTTAGAAAGTCACCTTCCTGGATGGCTGTGCCATACCAAGAAGGGCCTGGGCTGCTGGGAACCAGCATTTCTCCTCAGCTGCTGGCCGTACTGAGGAGGCCTCCCTGGCAGGGTTCACGCTGCTGTGTGTCTGGGTGACACTTGCAGCCATCAGAAAGGAGGGGAGAACTCAGAAGGGCCAAGCACTTCCTGTGGTCCTAGTCTTACAGGGTCTTTCCCGGGGTGGGGTGGGGGGGGGGGGCGTTCAAAATGCCAGGTGGTAACCCTCTAGCTCCTGGTCACCGGGTGGGTTCTTGGAGTGAGCTCGGAGCAGTGTCTGCTCACCACCAGACTGGAACCATTTAAGTGTTTTAATTTTGTCAGGCTGTGTTTACCCGTCATCCGTTTGCTTGCGTTCCCTGCTGGACCCCTCAACCACCCTCCTCTCACGACTCATCTCTGAAAGCTTCCAACGGGAAAGGTTCACACCCACACCATAAACGGAGCATAAGGCTGGGCAAGAGAACACAGCCCTCCGAGGGGCTGCATGGTTTATAGGCTCAGGTCCTCCTGCCCCGTTAGGATGAGTCAGAAACAACATGCCTGAGTGTGTGAACAGGTGATTGCCTGAGACCACACACCTCAGAACCACAGGGGCCCAGATGTCACCCTGGGCAGCGAGGGAGAGTATAGGTCATTCTTTGGCCAGGATTAGGGTATCTAATGTTTGCAAAGCAGACTCCACCCGTGATCCGTCAGACCCTGCCAGGGAGGAGTGGCCACGAGGTACGGGACAGAGAGGCCGAGGCATTCGAGGGAATTTCTGCCCTTCCAAGAATTGCAGAAGGAAGTGCACGGAGGCAGGAAATCCTGGTGGACAAGGAGCAGTGATGCGTCGGGAAGGATGCCCAGATGTAGCCTTCAAAGCTGCATCACAGATCTGTCCCCCTGGATACCAAACTTGCAGGGAAAGGAATTCAGAGCCGTGGACCAGGATCCCAGAGGATTCCAATCCAGGTGAAGGGTGAACATGGAGCCCCCAGAGGGGCCGGGGGAGGGAGGGTCCTGCCTGCCCTTAGTCCATCTGCACATGACCTTCTCCGGCCTTGACCCTCCACATGCACGTTTTGAGCTTTTACATCGTTCTCTGCACTTAGAGCTGCTGCTGTCCAGAGCCTCATTAGAAAACGACAAGTTCCTAACATCTGGTGAAGAGGAACCTCCACAAGAGAAGCCGAAAACGTGGCCTCTCCTCCAAAGGGGTGGAAAAGCAGCCACTGTCCTGGGGCAGGTCGTGGTGCTGGCCCGTGCCATTTTAAAGACACCCGCATTCCAGTGGTTGTTGCTCTGCCTGTGAAAGTACCTCCACCCTCTAAATGCCAGGAGCTCTGGGTGCTGTCTCTGCTCCTGGCCCACGTGAACCACACTGAAATGAAGCCGTCCTCTGAGTAAGGGGGGGCGCGGAGGTGTCCCTCAGTATCCAGGGAGGGGCCTGGCCCTTCTCCCTTCTCTCACATACAATAAGCCGAGACCCTGCAAGATTTCTTCATTCCAGGAGGAACGCGAGAGTCTGTGTCTCCTTGACACGAGCACAGGAGGGGAAAGAACCAGACCGTGACTCGCAGGCTGGAACAGAAACAGGATTTTAACATCAAATTCAAAACTAGCACTAACTATTAACACGAAAGAAATACGGCCCCTTCCCAAGTGGTAAACAGGCGCTGGGGTGGAGCTGCCAGGCCTGTGGGGTGGGGTCGTCCCCTCCCTCTTGGGCTCCAGGGCTCCCAGGAAAAGGCTTAGAATGTTCTTCTCCCCATCAGCATGGGAGGAGCCGGCCTGGGGCCCCGCGTGTTTCCCAGCCGCGTCCCCGCCGCTGAAGAGCAGGCTGCACTCGAGCTGTTGGAAGGACCGGGATCTGCCACTGTTGCTGGGTTCTGCGTCAGGGGTCTGGTGACTGAAGAGAAGACACTGATGATTGGGGGGGTCACACCAGTATCCCAGCCCAACACCTCAGCCCCACTGCATTCTGCTCCAAACCTTGTCCTGAGTGTTCAGTCAACACTACCCCATTGTCCCTGACATGGGAGCTGGCATTTCGCTTCACCCATTTCACAGAAGAGGAAGCTGAGTCCCACAAAGGTCAAGGGAATTGTCCCTCACAGGCCTGGTCAGCAGTGGAGCTGGGATCCCCGTGCCGGCTGTCCATCTCCCTAGGCCCGTGCTTAGCCCGAAGCTTTCCGGAGCCCCTGGCTTCAGTCCCTGCCTGTCTGGACACTCACCGAGCCCTGAGCTGAGAGACGCGCGGTTCTTCTTGGGCAGGAAAAACCGGCGCATCTTGCCGGCCCTCTCCTGTGGGGGCTCCAGGTGGCAGGACAGGCTGTAGCTAAAGGACAGAGGGGACTTTTCAGCTACCGGGAGCCACACCTCAGGTGACCCTCCCAGAGACGGCCAGCAGTTGGAGTCCCAGGGCCCCACGGGTGACCATGCGACAAGCCCCGGGACTGACCCGGAAGCCACGGGCACGGGCTCCCTGGAGCTGGCCATCAGAGAGAGTCCGCCTTGCCCTCACCAACTCCTGCCCCGCCTCACCTCTCATCCTCGCTGAGGGGCTCCATGGCCTCGAACCAGGCCCCAAATCGCTCCTCAGCCTCAATGTGGTAAAGATGGACTGCCTCCTGGAGCAGGAAGATCTGCTCGGTGACTTTGAATTCCTGGGAGAAAGGACATGATGCAGACGGGGCCTGGGTGGGGGACCGTGCTGGGGACTCAGACAGGTGAGAAGAGGGTCAAGGAGCTGGTCTGGGGTCTTGGCCCACATGGGAACCCTCCTTCCCTCCAATTCCGTGCAGGACTTGCTCGTTCTCACAGTTGGCTTGAAATAGCTCCTCCTGCAGGAAGGTGTCCTTGGTGCCAGCCCCTTCCCCCACGCACCAATGGGACGGCTTTCCCAGCTCTGGGTGCCGAACTCTCCCAAGGAAAGCAAGGCCCAAGGCATCGGGCCAGAGAAGGTCTTCCCCGGAGGAGTCTCTGATTGCCACAGCCCCACCCTCCGCACGGGGAGGCCACAGCTGCTCACCTCACTCCTTTTCTCAAAATTGATCTCATTTCCCTGGAAGGCAGAGAGCCAAAGCCCATGAGCAACAGCCCCCTTAGCCCATAGCTAGCCCCCGTCTCCACCCTTTCTCAGGTTGCTCTACCAGCAGGGTCGACCAGGGAGCAGGCGCTACCAGAAACGGGAATGGGTCCCGGGCAAGACTCTGAGCTCCAGAGCAAGGAGGCCACGGGGCTATGGCTCAGGGACATTCTAAGACAGCCCTCTCTGACAGACAGACAGACTGAGGCCTCAGGCAGGAAGGGATGCTCAGCCACTCGTGTGCTTCCTGCCTTGGAGGGGCCTGGCTTCACTCCCTGCAGGGGCGGGGCCTGAGGGAGAGGCTGAGTCCAGCTCAGACACACCCTCCAGCAGCTCCGCAGTCAGGCAGCCTGGACTGGCGGCTCACCTGGATCCTATATTCACTCATCACTAAGATGGCCATGACACCCAGCTCCCGGGGTGGCTGTGAGGCCCTCACGAGAGGACTCTGCCAAGGGTTGTGAGCTCAGGCCTCAGTGCAAGTCTCTCCTCCCAAATCTCCGAATCCTGATCCCCAGCTCCACCTCCAGGCTCACTCACCTCCAGGTAATCCTCCATGTTGGTGTCCAGCAGCAGTAGGTAATTGAGGAATGTGCCAAGGAAGGGGATGAGCCCCTGTGCCAGCGGGGTGGAGACGGTGATGAGATCCCGCTCTCAGGAGCCGTCAAAGACCTCTCCTCCACTCCTCACCCCAGCCTCCTGCCCAGCCCAAGCTACCCACCTAGGCGGCCTCCCCCCAATTTCCTCCTCTTCTCTCCTCCAGGAACCCCAAACTCCTCCAGGCACCTCCCAGCAGCCGGCTCTGGCAAAACCCAGGGTACGTGGTCCCCGCCCCTCCCTGTCCCAAATCCGTTGTGCGCCCATCCGTTCCAGGCCTCCTCCTGGTCACTTCCAATGCAGGCATTTCAGGTCTGTGGCACCAGGAGCAGGGCTGGAGGAGAAAGGCTCCCTCTCTGCTGGTAGAGACCTCCGGCTAGGAAGGGGAGTCCCCTCTCCTGCGACTCCTGGGCCCCTCCTCCACAGGCACCCTTACCTTCTGGGCACCTGTGGGGCCCGTCTCCAGGCTGGTCAACATAGAGGTCGCCTCCTGCCAGGGTGTTGACAGGGCCAGTGAGCCGACGCTCCCCTCCAAGTGTCCTCCCAGACCCCTCCCAGATCGGGGACCCTGGACATGTGGCCCCAGTCACCTGGTGCCCCTGCGGCTCCCGCCTCCAGGGTGCTCTGATTCCAGAGCCATCCCAGCTCCAACACTCACTCCTGTGTGACCTTGGGCCCGCCCAGGCCTCCCTGAACCTGTTACCTCGTCTGGAAGGTTTGACGAACTCTGTCTGCCTCCCACAGTCTCCTGAGGCCCAAGCGTCATCTGACCGTCATCACTGCTCTCCGCTCAAGCCTGCCTCTGGAGCCAGGTCCAAGCTCCCCACATTCCTCCCCACCCTTGAGCCTCGGCACCCACTGTGAGGCCTGCACCACGGCTCATCTCCCTCTGGCTCCCAGATGAGGAGACCAAGGCCCACACAGGGGCAGGGACTTGCTCAGGGGGCCCCAGAGGAGAGGCTGCTCCCCCTCCCAGCCACAGGCCCCTGTCTCCTCTGCCTTCACACCACCCTCTGCCCAGCCGCTGACCACAGTGCTGTCCTCGGGACTCTCAGGCTGTGTTCGGGCCCCCAGCTGGGCCGAGCCACGGATGGAGGGAGATGAGGTGTCTCAGGAGGCCTGGTCAAGTGGCTTCTGCCAGCCCCAACGCCCAGGAGTCTCTGATCCCAGGCCGAGGCCAAGGCCTTGCTAAAGCCCTCAGCTCCCTAGGATCCCCTCAGGGAGTTCCCCTGCACAGAATTCTTTCTTCATCCGCTCAGGATGGGGACCCCGAATGCCACGTCTGACTAGCAGGGGAGGGGGCGACCAGGGCACTGCGGGGTGGCATTTCCTTTCTGTTTTACGAGGAAACTTCTGACGTCTGGGCGGGAAGGATCCCTGAAGAAGCCATCAGTTCCCTGGGCACTTGCCCTTGCCCTCCGGGGCACATGTCATCGCCAACAAGGACCTGGGTGAGCATCCCACTGGGACTGTCTGCAGCGCCCACTTTAGGGGCCAGAGTGGGGAGTCACCGAGGGGACACAGATCTGTCCCAGGTCCAGTGTCCGTCCCAAGGCTGGGAAGCCCCTGAGTGCCCCCGGCCCGTGGGATCCGGCAGTGCCCATCCCTCAGGCAGGCAGGGTGCCCTTCTTGCGAGGCACAGTGAAGACAGAAGGAGCAGTGGGGCCCTGGCTTCCTGAGCACAGACTGGGCTGACTTCGGAAGAAAGGAAGCCCGCCCACTCGCTCCAGCCAGTGGCCAGGAGGAAGATGCAGGGCAGCTGATGGAGCAGCATGGAAGCCAGACACCGGCACCTTCTGCCAGGTCCTCAGCCTCCTGGAACAGTCCAGCCCGCACCATTCTATCCCATGCCCCTGGCCTCCTGTCCCAAACTGCCCCCACCTGCCCATGGAGCTAGCACATCCCTCTTCCTGTCCATCTTTTCCTGACCAACTTCACGTGACAGGAGAACCAAAGCTCATCCTGCCGGGTCCCCTCCCCTCTCGCTCCCCCTCCTTCCAGATGTGCAGCCTCCGTCTTACCTTCACCAGCTGCCTCCTGCTCACCCACTGGTCTTTGATGAACCTCTTCAACTTTCGAGAGCTCTTCCTGAGGGGAGAGGAAAGGAGGAAAGAAAACCCGGGGCGGTTGAAGGCGAAATGCCTTTGGCTGAGAACCCGGAAGGTTCAAAGGGCCTGGGGCCTGGACGAGGGTTTTCCCCGGGTTCTTCGGAGCTCTGAGGTCACCGTGGGACTCGGGTGGAGGCTCTCCTGCGGTCACCTGGGGCCTCCATTCCCACTCCGACTGAGCACATTGTTTCTAACAGCGTTGGTTGCCGATGAGGGCTCCGTTGCTGCGAAGTACACCCTTGGAAATCTCCAGTGTGGCTCAATCCAGGATGTGACAAGGGGGGAGCCACTGCCTAGGGTCTCAGAGAGTCTCAGAGACCCGAGCAAGGAGGCCAGTCCCCATCCCTAGGGTCCGCTGCCTCCCAGATGGTCCTAGCTGAATGAGGGGTCCATGGCAGTCGCACGGGGGATGTCTGGTCCGCCCTGGTGGTGCTTGGATGGAGCACGGCCTACCCACCTGGCAACTCGTCCCCATGTCTTTTGCAGACGGCTGATGGAGGGGCTCTGCAGAGCAGACACGATGGCACGCAGGGACGCATAATTTCCAAGGACTCGGCACTCCTGAGGAAGGGAAGGGAATGAGCTGCGACGGCGGGCTGGAGCCCTGCTTCCTCTGGCTTGTGTCCCCTCGTGGGCTTCTGCTGTCCTGGATGAGGCAGATGCCCAGGGAAGCGAGGGAGGGCACACCTGGGAGCTGATGAGTAACGCTCGCGGGCAGGAAGATTTTAGCTCAACCCAGGGCGGGAAGGGAGCTTCCCACCACTGGGACCAGCACTCAAGGTCAGCAGGCCCTTGGCAGCAAGGGGCCTAGGACTTTGCCGAGGCCCAGACCACCGACTTCAAGGCTGAAAGCTGCGAGAGGAGAAGGGGCAGTCCCCCTGACTCCAGGGAGGGGCTCCCTGGGCCCTGCCGCTACTGACCTTGGCCACCTGAATCCACAGCTCGACGACTCTGGCCCTGTCCTGGGCCATCATGCTGAGGTCCCCAAGGCACGTCGTGATGACGCAGCCGGACACGTGAAGAAACTGGTTGATAGTGGCCCGAACCGTGGGAGCCAGGTACTCCTTGCTCCCATTGGGCCGCTGGCACCACACAAAACCCAGGCAGTGGCGGGGCTCCACCTTCTTGAACAGCTCCTGGGGAGGATGGGGACTGTCACCTGACCCTGCCACACCCGAGCTCAGAGTCTGCAGGCCCCCGCAGCCCCAGGCAGGAGGCACTGGTCAGCTGCAGCTCAGGAACCTGAGGAGGTGGCCTGAAGCTTCTGGGAGTCTCTGGGTTTTGTCTGTGTCCGCTGAGGCCGCCCAGCGCAGGATGACCGAGGACCCAATAGGGGCGGGGAAGAGAAGTCCCATTGGCTCGCAGCCCAGTCTTGCTTCCCCCAAGCACCAGAACACGGCTCACACCTGCCCATCTCAAGGGGCATCTTCCACCCGTTCTCATCACCCCCTGGTCCCACTCCCCTTTCAGCTGCACGTTCCCCCGAGGCAGCAACAACCATGGGCTTTGTTTGCCTGTCTTCCATGTAGGTAAGGACGCACTAGGTGTCTAATAAGTACGGAGGCTGTTGAGGCCTCCTGGGCCGATGGGTGAGTGACCCAGGACTTGGCAGCACTCCAGTGAGCTTCCCTCCCCCACCAGAGGGCTATTCTCTGCCCCGCTTCCTCTCTGTTCGACCTCATCCATCCGCACAGCCACTCTGCCCAGCAGGTGCCCGCCCTTGGTGTGCTCTCTACTGTCCATGTGGGGACAGCAAGGACTTGGGGGCCAGAAGGTGGCCCAGGTCACCCGGTGGGTGAGTGGGGGAGCTGTGACTTGCACCCACATCGTTGGATTGCGGCTGAGGGAACAGGAGGTCTGGGGCAGCTGATGGCCCACCAAGGCGGGCCCCACCTAGCCCAAGAGCCCCGCTGCTCACCGCATCCATCCGGGTCAGCTGCTCGGCCACCAGCTTCGGAGGGAAGTCCAGCAGCTTAGGCCTCTCCTCTCTCAGCTCGGCGCTCGCTTCTGCGGTGACTTCGGCAGCTGGAGGCAGAGATCGTCCAAAAGTCAATGGCGCATCTTGCTCCAGCTCAGAAGCTGGCACTGGGGCTGAAGCTGATGGCGCTCGCTCCGGCCCTGGAGAGGCCGATGGAGGTGAGGCTGCTGGAGGTGAGGCTGCTGGTGGTGAGGCCGCCTCCAGCTCCGGCGCGGACGGTGGAACTACAGCTGGAGCTGCCTCTGGCCCCGGAGCTGGCCCTTGCTCTGGCTCTAGAGCCGGCAGGAGCTCTGGAACTGGCGCTGCAGCGGGAGAAAGAGAAAGTTTCACCTACGTACCCGACTTTACAAGACAGGAGAGACTCCGCTGTCTTGAAGGGAACCCCAGCCCGTGAACCCCACCGCAGACAGTCTTCCCAGACTGCTGTGCCCTCACCTTCCAGCTCTGCCCTCCTGGGCCCCAGATGTTGCAGCTGGACCTGGGGAAGGTAGGCAGGGCCTCCCAGGTGCGACCCAGGCCAGATGACACGCAGAGAGGCCAGCCGCATCCTGAAAGAGGGAAAGGGCGTGGGCTCCCAGAAATCCTGCATTGGGTCCAGCCAGGTTCCCACCATAGAAGACGCGGTACTGGGCGGAAGCAGTTGGGCCACAGAGCCAGAGGCCTGGCCGTCGCTTCCACACTGTCCTCCCAAGGCACCCTGCTTTGGGTCTGGGCCCTGTGCCTGCCCCTTTCCACCAGGGGGGAGTCCCACCCCGGCGCTGACTCCTGTGTGGCCATCCTGGCAGTGGCAGGCCTGCTCATCCAGCAGGTGGAACACGGGGTTTGTGTGAGTCTCTTCTTCCCACTGCCACTCTTCTCGCAAAGAGGCTGGACACAGTCCAGCCCAGCCCTCCACGCCCTTGTGCAAGTGGACTGAGGACTGAGGCCGATGTGTGAGCGGCTCGCTAACACCCCTTCTCTTCTGGGCCTGCTGGTGGTGGTCAGAAGGGGTGGATATGGAGAAGGGGAAGCGGAGGGAGACGGGACTGTGGTGGGGATGGGTCGCCAGGGAACAGCTCAAGCCAGCCTCCCCTCTGGTTCCCAGGGGCTCTGGGACCCCACCCACAGCTCTCTTTCACTCCTATCCCCTTGCAGTAGAAGCCATCAGACCTCAGCCCTCCCAGAGGAATCAAAAGATGAGTGAGATCAGAGTTGTGCCGGGCCCGCCCCAGCCACAGTCCTCTGTCCTCTTGTTCTCCCCCAGCCCTGTTCTGTGGAGACAGGAGGCCCTCGTCTGGCACTCAAAGAACACTCAGGTCTTTAGTTGGCGCTGGGGTCCATCATGCATGAGAACGTGGGAAGAGGCCTCCAGTCGTAAAGGAGCATAGGAGGGCATCCCCTGGGACAGGCGGGGGACAGGATCTGTGGATGATATGGTGTGTGACTATCTGAGTCTCAGGCTGCTGCGGGGGTCCAGGGGCTGTGTCTGCTTCATTCACTGCGTTGTGCCAAGTGTCTCTAAAGCTCCCGCATGTCACAGGTGCTTAATATACAGTGTTCTCGAATGAACTCCAACCAGAAGCATCCCCGGTAGCTGAGTGGGCCTGGGGCCCCTCTGCGGCCCCGGAGACCCCTCCTTGGCTACTCCAAGGACCCGCCCCACGACCAGCTGGATGGAATCCCACACTCCCTGCCAGAGTGCTTTCCGTGTGCCTTTGCAAACTCAGAAAGGCCCCATCCCAGCGATGGGGGAGCAGACTGCTCTTCATCGGGGAGAGGGAAAGAATAACCAGGAACAACCACGGCACGTCTCTCAGCCCCTTCTGTAGAGCCAGGCCCCAGGGAAGCACCTGCCGTGGCTCATCCCATTCGTGCCCACCAGAACCCGATGAAGTTTATCCTCTCCCACTCCACTTTGCAGAGGAGCAATCGAAGCTCAGAGAGATGGAGGGCCGTTTCCAAGACACACAGCTGGCAGTGGGCAGAGTCACCACTGTGCTGAGGAGGGGCTGGGCACTCACGTAGCAAGTAGGTGGTCCAGGACCCCGTGGGAGGTGAGGACAGCCGCGCAGTCAAACACGATGGTGGTGACGTTGGCCATGTTTCGAGGCGCCAAGGCTGGTCCTATGGACGGCGGCAGCCTCTCCAGCAGGCCTGCCTGGAGGGCCCGCATCCTGCAGGCCTCATTCCGCTGCCCGAGTGACTCTCCGCGCTGGGTGAGATGAGGAAGGACACAGAGTCACCAGCACCAGCGTGAACCTCCAGGAAGTCAAGGTCTGGAGGTCCCCCAGGAACTGTGAGCCCCTCAGGGATGTGTGCAGAGGAGGGACAGGATTGCCCACAGCCAACCGGTTTCCAGGCTTGAAAAGTCCAATTTGAGTTTGGGCGGGGGGAGGATTATACGATGAGTTCCTCAGGACACTTGGCTGGCTTGGCAAGGACAGACCGCCCCGCACCAAAGCGTGCATTAAGAGCACTGACCAGCGAATCCAACACAAACATCCCCATTCTAGAGATGAGAGGACGGAAGCTTCGGGCTGCCAAGTGGCTGCTCAGGGTCCTGTGCGTCGGAACTGAGAACCGCCCTAAGCCAGGGCTGCAGGACTCCCCCGCTCCCCCACCTGAGGCTTCATGTGCTCCTGACATGAAGGGAAATGTCTGGTGGGAACCTCAGCCCTCCCCAGTCGGGAGACAGTGCACGGGCAGACAGACGCTGTGAGGATCTGGCTGACTACAAGAAAGGACGCTGGTTTTTCTTTCTTTTACACGAAAGGGAGGTTTGAGACCCTCGTTACAGAGGTTTCAGATTCAGAAAATGGCAGATTTCAAAGATGCCCCTGGCCGAGTGTGAAGCGCAAACATCAGTGTTTTGTCTACTCCGCCTAGGGTTAGGAAAGAGCGACTTCCCACCCTCCTAGGTAGCTGGTGAGGAGGCGTGGAAGTCCAGATTCCTTTGGGACTGGGCCCTTGGGACACTCCAGTGGGAAAGCCCTGGGCGGGTCCAGGGGAGGGCTCCAGATTTGACTCTGGATTGTGGACACACCCCGGTGATCTCAGGGCCCCGGGTGTCACTCACTCTCCCCTCAGTCCAGCCCCGGGCAAGGTCGGTGGTCTGCTGCACTTGCCCCCTGTCCAGGGAGATGGAGCCGTAGGACCCATGCGCCAGCTCCTGGACCATCTCCTGGGTGGAGCTCTGCAAAGACAGCGTCCGGTGGCCGCGGCGGCAGGTAGCAGGGGCCTGCCTGCACTTGCCCACAGGGGGAAAACTCTCCCGCACACCGAGCACAGACAGAGGGGCATCCGCATAGACCTCCAGACAGGGAGCGAATGAGATGACACCTCACGGGCTTGGGATTCACCTACGGGTAGGGCAGCTTGGCTCCCAGCACTCACCTTCCATCCTGCCAGCCACCACCCGGGATATGAACACGACATACCGCCAGGCTTCCAAGCCCTAACCGTCTGCTCCCGTCCAGGGTAGCTCCACGCTCATCCCTGCCTTCCGTCACTCCATGCCCGCCAACACACACACACAATAAGGGTCAAGGGGTGTGGGGCTGCCCGCATGGGAGGGTGGGATCACACTTGTGGCCTGACCCGGAGTGGCCCGCCCTGGGCTGCCTTGTGTTACCTGAGGGTTCCTTCTTCCGAATGGCCTGAGGTCTTGGAGGTGCGGTCTCAGCCAATGTCGACAGCGCTGGAGAAGACTGTCATTGTTGGCTCTCTGTGCGCCAGAGCCTCGCAAAGAGGGGATACACGAACACATCCTCCTGTGTCGAGTGTCTCTGGTCAAATGGGCTATGTGTACAAAATGGCTGCCTGGTGACCAGAGTTCTAAGCTCTGTTGGGGTCGGTCGCCAAGGAAGTGAGGTCATGTCTCCAAGGTTCCAGGATGGGGGGCCCTTCCCTCCATCAGACCCACCCAAAGCCCCCTCGGGGCTGTTGACCGCTCACCCTCCTTGCCCGTGTCATCTCCCGAGCTGTACAGAAAGTTCCATCACAGCCCTCCCCACAGCTCCTTGGGATCGGAACCAGCGCCCCAGCTTTGAAGAGAGAGCGCCCAGTTCGGATCTCCTTTTTCCTAGCAGTTCTGTGTCCTGGAAAAGCCACTGTGCCTCTCAGGGCCTCCCCAGTCTCCCAACCTGCACGATGGGATGGCGCTAGAAACACATTCCCAGGGACGTCTTCGGGTGGACATGTGATAACGCCTCCCATATCTGGGAGGTGGTGCCGCCTGGGTCTGGTCCCCGAACTTAGAGGTGGAAGAATTACAAGAAGGGGTGGATGCAGTCGGGAATACCTCTCCAAACAGGCCTGGATTCCAGCCGTGTGATTTGGGAAAAGTCCCTGCCCCTTGGGGGCTCCTTGTCAGGTCTGCACCTTCAAGGGTTGGAAGTTCGAGGAAATTCAGATATTGTCATTCACTAGCATTCAACCTTTCCCAGTCTCCTGTTGGCCTTAGAACCAGACCCAAGCGCCTCATTGTCGGCCTATGTGGTGGGCAGCCTCCACCAAGGCTCCCAGCGCTCCCTCCCTCCTGCTGTGCACATCCTTGTGGAACCACTACATCCTGAGTAACTGGTTTCTGAGCAATAGAATACAGCCCAGCTGATGGAATGTCACATCCAAGTTTTAATTACAAAAACTCTGTCACTTCCCTCTTGCTTGCTTTCCTGAGTTCCCTCCCTTTATCTCCCCCTCTGTTTCCATCTCTTGCGCTCTCTCTCTGTCACATTTCTGGAAATGAGATAGCAAGTGGCGATGATTTCAGTTGCCCTATGTAGAGGCCAAGGGAGGCGAGATCTGAGGGAGCGCCCAGCCAACAGTCACATGGAGACTCAGACTCTCAGTCCCAATGACTCCTGACACCACCCGTGTGAGTGACTTGGGAGCAAATCCTCCCCTAGTCTAGCCTCAGTTGAGACTGAAGGTCCTGCTTCACGGAGACCTGGAGGCAGAGGCTCCCAGCTAAGCCGTGCCCAATGCCTAGACCACGGAAACCGGGAGAAGTTCAATATTCGTACTTCAGAGGTGCAACTTTTGGGAGCAGTGTTGTGAGAGAGAAACCCAAATGAACGCAGACTACCGGGTTCCCCGGTCTGGCCCCATTAACCGCCGCCCCTGCCGCAGCTCCTGTTGCTTCTCAGGCTCCCTCCAGCCGCCTGGGCAGCTTTCTGACCTCCTCTGCTCACGCTCACTTCTGCCCCAGAGTCTCAGCACCAACAGCGCCTTTCCCCCGACTCCCTGTTCCCGGACCTACGCAGGCGTGGCTCAGTCTTGTCCTTCTGGTCACAGCCTAGGTCACTTCAGTGAGGCCTTTCAGAATCTCCCAGGCACAGTCTCTGCCACCACACATCTCACATCTGGAAGCGTCTTCAATTGTTTCCTCCTTCTTGCTCCCATTTGGATAAAGTGAGCCCAGGACGAGGGGCTGTCTGCTTTGGCTGAAGGAGACGTAATTCCTTCTGGTTACCCCGGGCACACGGCTGTCTCCTCCAGGCTGAGTTTTTCCCACCACCAGTCCGTCGGGAAGGCGCACTAGCCTTCCCTCTCTCCCGTGGGGCTGGTGTCCCAGGAACACGGTGAGCCGTCCTCTCTCCCTGTCATGCAGCACCAGCCCCTCACCCCACGGCCAGAGAACTAGCACCCGGTCTGAGACTCCACCACATCCTGAATTCAGTTACTGCTGAGACCCTCCCATCCATTTGGGGATTCCCTGGTACCTCCTGAGGGCGTCTTTCCCTGAGACCCCACTCCCAGCCTGCCCTTGCTTATTCCAGTAACAATGGCCTTTCCTCAGAGCCCCCCCAGTCTGGAGAAGAAAGGTGTTGAAAGGTTCTCCGTGTTAATTTTCAGGGCCGGGGGAAATTGGTAGAAGTAATTTGGGTGTTTCTGTGCAATAGTTCCCAGGAAGAAGATTCAGCCCTAAAAACAAATGAACTTCTGACACATGGTACAACGTGGATGAACCTTGCAAACCTTACGCTCAGTGAAATAAACGCAACCCAGAAAGACACCTATGATACGGTTCCCCTTACATGACGTGCCGAGCACAGGCAAATTCATCGAGATGGAAGGAAGAATAGAAGTTCACAGGGGCTGGAGCTGAGGGTCATGGGGAGGCAGTGTTTAATGGGGACAGAGTTTCTGTTTGAGATGATGAAAAGAAGTCTTGGAAATGAACACGGTGATGGTTGCGCAGTATTGTGAATGCATTTGATGCCACTGAATTGTCCACGGAAAAATGGTTCAAATGGCCAAGTCTAGGTTATGCATACTTTGCCACAATCAAAAGGCACTTAAAAATGCAGCGGGGGGTCAAGATGCAGGTTCTGGGGCCCTCAAGTCAGCATATGGGCCAGGTAGGTGTCCAGGGTCTGAGATCTTGGACCCTGGTGAGGCTCTGGAGTGGTCCTGATTGATGCTAGTTTACAAGTTCAAAGTAACAGGATTGGAGCAATTTCACCGATTGGGGGATAAGAAAGGAAACAACTGCATTCAGTCCCATGCAACGTGGAAGAGACCTTTTTCTTAATGGGAAGCAAATGTCAGTCCTTCAAGGAAGTCACTTCTCAACGTCTCTACCCCTCCCCAACCCCACCCGCTACTCCCAGAAAGACGCCGCAGTGCAGAGCTCGGGTACCGTGGTTGTGGCCTCATCCGTGAGTCATGTTTGGGGTCAGATCCCCTGTTTTCCTTCCCCAGCCATGTGACCCTGGGCATGTCACTCAACATGACTGAACCTCCATTTCTTCAACCGTAAAATGGGGAGAATCATCCTGGTAGGGAAATTATGAAGGTCACAAGACTTTCTCAGAGGAGGTAGCACATGGCAGAGGCATTATGCTGAGAGCCGCGCCCCACAGGTCACACGTTTTCTGATTCTGTTGATACGACCTTCTCAAAACAACAGCATTATAAAGATGGAGAACAGATGAGTGAAGGCCAGGGGCTGGCCGGGCAGATGTGACTACGAAAGAGCAGCACGAGGGAGGGCTTGTGGGGATGGGACAGTTCTGTGTGTGGATTGCAGTGGTGGTGGCGCAAATCTGCATGTGTCATAAAATGGCATTGAACCGCGCGCGCGCGCATACACGCACACGCACACACACACACACCCCCCAGTGAGCTCACGTCAAACTAGCAACATCAGAAGTCTGCGGTCTGTGGGTTTAACACTGCCAATTCATGTCCTGGTCGTGACACTGTACTAGAGTCCCGCAAGATGTTAACCCCCGGCGGAAGCTGGTGGAAGGGTCCAAGGCACTCTGTACTATTTTTGTTGCAACTTCATGTGCTTTCATATTTATTCAAAGGGAAAAGTTAACAGTGAAAGACACAACAGGACACAGCCTGGCACGTAGTAAGTGGCAAACAACACGGTTCTCGGTGACAATTCTTTGCGATTGTAATTGCACGTTCATTTCCAGTCTCTCTCCATACACAGTGACCTTGGTGAGGGACGGACACACCTCACTAACGTCGTCTGCCCTCTGCCCAGCACAGAGCACGCGCCCACTCAATATTTGTCCACTAAATCCCCCATGGTCCCTGCGCCAGGTGTTCTTACGTCCACGTTCACGGACCCTCCACGACAACCTTAGGCAGTGTTATTCTTCGTGCTGGGCAGGTGAGGAAACTGAGGCACAGAGAGGGAAAGTAAATTGTTCCAGGTCAACACACTGGACCGACGAGGAGGTGCCATGCCCTGCTCTGGAGGAGAGCAGAGGCTGTCCATGGCAGCTCCAGGGTCCCTCACGGCGGCTCCTCTCTGCGACTGCCAGGTCCTAACTTTGAGGCCAAATAGCTTGACTTCCTAGAGGGAGCTGGAGAGAGAAGTCACCTACCTGTGGCGCTGGGGGGGGGGGGGTCGGTGGCACCAGTGGGTTCTGTGGGAGGAGCATGGAGGTCACAGCAGCTGAGGAGAAATGGTCTGGAGTGAGACCGGGGACTCCGAGGGGGGGCATGGAGGCCACCGCGTGCATCTTTCCTATCCAGCCTGAGCCACTGATTGCGGGTCCTCTGGCTTCTTCTCCCGTGGGTGCCCTGGGATGAGGAGATCAGTCGCTCTCCCTAAGGGGCCTGCAGCACACGGTCATCAGAGCCCTGAGGACTCACCGCGGGGAGTGAGGGCTGAGGTCCGATGTGTAACCTGCTGTGAGAAAAGGAGACAGAATTGGCATGCAAGAGGGGCACGAATGTCCAAAATACAGCCCGAGGACCAGCAGCCCCACCCACAACTGACACTTCCAGTCTACACGGTTCCACATTAGGATTTAGGAGCAACTATCTCTTATTCCTAAAAGGCTGACAAATCAAAGATCCAGTCCCTGTTTTCATGAGTTTACAATTTATGTGTGAGATCAATGCGCTAACCTTGCTCGAACATGGGTTTGCAAATTGTGCTCTTCAGGTTCCAGAGGTATTTAGAGGTGCTGGCAGGGAGAGAGAGGAATAGCCAGACTCTTGAATGCCCATTGGCTTCAGAGGGATACTCTCTTTCATCTGACTGGAGAAAGGCTTCTGTGCCTCAGGCAAGGGGACGAATCACAGCCCCAGAGTGCAGAGCTGCAAAGGGAAGAGAAGGATTCACAAAGTGCAGGGCCTTGGGGTCCCTGAGCCTTGAGGGAGGTTGCTCAGCTGGAAGACTAGACACACAGGATGGCTCCTGAGGAACACTGGAGAGTGCACATCCTCCTGGGGCCCATCCTTAGCTTCAGTATGGGGTTACTAAATAGATGCTCCCCAACGACGTAGAGGCTGTCGCTGTCCAGGATGAAGGAGCCCAGCTGAGTGCCCCCACAGGTCTCATGTCTCAGCTTCCGTGACAGCCCCTCTTTTTCCAGCTTAAGGCCCACAGTGTCAGGATGGTGAGTGAGGACAGTATCATCTCCGCCGGCTGTTGCAGTTTTCTCAGGCCTGGAGCTGGAGGGACACAGGCATGGGGAGGTGGGGACTCCAGGCAGGGGCGCTGAAACGCCTCCCTGAGGGAGGGGACAGAGACAGCAGGAAGACTGACGGGCAGCTTGGAACAGCCTTGGTGCTGGGGGAGGGTTGTAAGTGAATAGGACAGCCAAGGTCCCTGAACACAGAGGACGTAGCACCTCCAAATGTTGGTGTCGGTGCTCAACTCTGAAAGGACGTTCATGATACGGCAACGCACACCCTAACAACAAAGCATGCGGCAGCGAGCGCGGAGGAGGACTCTGGGCACAGGACCAGGTGAAGCAAGGCAACATCAAGTTGCTTAAATTGCAGCTCTGCCACTCACTTTCTGCATGCCTCTGGGTAAGTCTCCCAACCCCTCTGGCTCCTTTTCTTCATCTGTCCAGTGAGGTGAGAGTTCAGACCTCACAGCACTTAGCACTAGTAACCGTTCGATGAAAAGCGGCCATTTTCCTTAGGTATTAATAGGGCCCGCATTCTTGGTGTCAATGGACCTGGCAGGGAGAGAGACTGAGCCTTTTGAAGGCAACACTTAGGGCAAGCAGCCGTCCTGGGATGGAGGCGGCGATTGGGCTGTGTGGGATCTCAGAGCCAGAAACATCTCAGGGCCAGTGGAAAGGGAAGACACGCTGCATCACGGCTGCAGGACAATGGCGAGGACCTTTGGAGCTGGGTCGTTTCATCCTCAGACAAACGGGTTCACGACTGGGAGGTTCACACGAGGGCTGAGGCCACCCAAGTGCTCCTGCGGGGGTTCCCACGTTGAAACAATAGATAATGCTTCTAAAAGATTGATCAACATGCTCTTGTCCTGAGAAGAGTGGGGAGAGGCTCAGTAGCTGTGCACTGTTTCCTCATGAGATGCCTCTGTCCTTCGTAGTCCTTTTGGGGTTGCTTAACACTTGTCGTTTCAGCAGGTGCCCTTGCCCTGGAGGGAAGAGATAGCAGGGCTGCTGAGCGTTGGGCTAGAGTTTCAGTCTAGGGGGCCGGCCCCGTGGCCAAGTGGCTGAGTTTATGTGGTTTGCTTTAGTGGCCCAGGGTTTCACCCGTTTGGAGCCTGGGTGCGGACCTGGCACCACTCATCAGGCCACGCTGAGGCCGTGTCTCACATAGTGCAACTAGAAGGATCTGCAACTAGAATAGACAGCTATGTACTGGGAGGCACTGGGGAGAAGAAGAAGAGGAGGAAAGAAAACAACGTTTAGCAAAAGAATTTCAGTCTTGTCTCTCCTGTGTGTGAGGACCTCCACATTCCCAATCTTTGTTCCTCATAGCTGTCTCATTTCATCTTTTCTCTCGGTTTCTTTCTGTCGTTAACCACTTCAGACACTTGTCTGTTCTACTAATGTCCTAACCTCTATCAGGCCTTTATCCTGCCTCTTCCTGCAGAGCAGCTATGCCTGGCACCTCACTGCCGTTCAAATCTCAGCTCAACCATCAGCTGCTCTGAAAGACCTTGCCAGACCACCTTCTATGAAGTAGCACTTCTGAATACACACCTGGCCCTCAGGTTTTCTCTTCCCATATCACCCTGAGTATTTCTTTCATGGAATTTACTATCATTTGCTGTATTCAGTCTTTATGCATTTGTCACCTTGGCGCCGAGTACCTAGTTGACACTCGCTTTATGCTGCTTGCTGGAATGAATGCATGAATGTAGCAATGTCTGTACGTGTCCACATTTGTGGGTTCTATTTGAACAGACAGAAAATCTTTCTGGATCTTAGTCATGACTTTGACTCTAGCCCTGTCTCCTCATCTGGCCCCAGTGTGGATCTGAGAGCCCCTGAGTTTCCAGGAACCTGATATAGAGGCTTGATTGATGCCGTGGAACCTGTCGTACCCCAGCTCTGAAGATTCATTTTTAAAACTGAGTCCATGGGGGCTGGCCCGGTGGCGTAGCAGTTAAGTGTGCACACTCTGCTTCAGCGGTCTGTGGTTCCGGTGAACTGGCCCACTCAGCTCCCAGGCGTGGACCTATGTACCACTTCTCAAGCCACGCTTTGGCAGGCATCCCACGTATAAAATAGAGGAAGATCAGCACAGATGTTAGCTCAGGGCAAATCTTCCTCAGCACACAAGGAGGATTGGCAGTGCATGTTAGCTCAGGGTTAATCTTCCTCAAAAAAAAGAAGAAAAAAGTCAAGTCTATGAGTCTTTTTCATGCTTGTGTCCTGACCCAGGCTGGGCCTCCCCATCCCTTAATCCTGCCATGTGAGTCTGGAGTCATGGGATATAAACCGGAGTCCTGAAATTTGAATTCCGCCTTCAGGAATTCTTTGTTTCGTGAGTCAAGACCCTGCACATTTTCTACATGCTGTAGACATGATGCACACTCTCCACTTCCTCACCGCTCCGTCCTGACCAGCTCAACCATTTGTGTAACATGCCTAGTTCCAGCAGAATGTTAAATATGTGACATGTGCTACAGACCAAGTTATGTCTGCGCGCCCCCAGAAGGATTCCTGAGCAGTAGAGCACAGTGGTCACATGGTTTTTGGGGGGTCTGACAGGCCTGTGTTCCGATCCTAGTTCCCTGCTTCAAGACTGTGTGTCCCTGACCAGTTGCTAAACATCTCTGTGCCTCGGCCACCTCATCGGTCAATCGGAAGGGCTCAGTTTGCTTTTCTGCAGAACCAATTTAGCCCACATTCTGCTGGATAGTGCTTTGTTCTGAATGCTGCTGGGAAGTTCTCCTGCCGGGGCTGGCTCAGCTGATCTCAGCTGAGGCTCACTGATGTGCCTGCGGTCGGCCGCTGGCTGGCGGACCTCGGGTCTCCCGCACATTCTCTCATCCCCCAGTGGGCACCTTGGGCTCATTGAGCTGCTCCGAGTTCCAGGAGCAGCAAGAAATGGCAAGCCCTAGTGTACACGTGCTTCCCAAGCCTCTGCTTCCGTCACATTCACTAACATCCATTAGCCAAGGCCTGTCATGTGGCCGAGCCCAGATTCAAGAGATGGGGAAGTAGACTCTGCTTCTCACTGGGGAGAGGAATTTGTGTGAGGATGAAAATGAAAAGTGCTTAGCAAAGGTCCCGACATGTAGACAACAAGCGGTAAAGGACTCGCACCCTTTCTTACACCCAACTGTGAGAAGGACCCCAGCACGTGGGAACCCCCGCAGGAGCACTTGGGTGGCCTCAGCCCTCGTGTGAACCTCCCAGTCGTGAACCCGTTTGTCTGAGGATGAAACGACCCAGCTCCAAAGGTCCTCGCCATTGTCCTGCAGCCGTGATGCAGCGTGTCTTCCCTTTCCACTGGCCCTGAGATGTTTCTGGCTCTGAGATCCCACACAGCCCAATCGCCGCCTCCATCCCAGGACGGCTGCTTGCCCTAAGTGTTGCCTTCAAAAGGCTCAGTCTCTCTCCCTGCCAGGTCCATTGACACCAAGAATGCGGGCCCTATTAATACCTAAGGAAAATGGCCGCTTTTCATCGAACAGTTACTAGTGCTAAGTGCTGTGAGGTCTGAACTCTCACCTCACTGGACAGATGAAGAAAAGGAGCCAGAGGGGTTGGGAGACTTACCCAGAGGCATGCAGAAAGTGAGTGGCAGAGCTGCAATTTAAGCAACTTGATGTTGCCTTGCTTCACCTGGTCCTGTGCCCAGAGTCCTCCTCCGCTCGCTGCCGCATGCTTTGTTGTTAGGGTGTGCGTTGCCGTATCATGAACGTCCTTTCAGAGTTGAGCACCGACACCAACATTTGGAGGTGCTACGTCCTCTGTGTTCAGGGACCTTGGCTGTCCTATTCACTTACAACCCTCCCCCAGCACCAAGGCTGTTCCAAGCTGCCCGTCAGTCTTCCTGCTGTCTCTGTCCCCTCCCTCAGGGAGGCGTTTCAGCGCCCCTGCCTGGAGTCCCCACCTCCCCATGCCTGTGTCCCTCCAGCTCCAGGCCTGAGAAAACTGCAACAGCCGGCGGAGATGATACTGTCCTCACTCACCATCCTGACACTGTGGGCCTTAAGCTGGAAAAAGAGGGGCTGTCACGGAAGCTGAGACATGAGACCTGTGGGGGCACTCAGCTGGGCTCCTTCATCCTGGACAGCGACAGCCTCTACGTCGTTGGGGAGCATCTATTTAGTAACCCCATACTGAAGCTAAGGATGGGCCCCAGGAGGATGTGCACTCTCCAGTGTTCCTCAGGAGCCATCCTGTGTGTCTAGTCTTCCAGCTGAGCAACCTCCCTCAAGGCTCAGGGACCCCAAGGCCCTGCACTTTGTGAATCCTTCTCTTCCCTTTGCAGCTCTGCACTCTGGGGCTGTGATTCGTCCCCTTGCCTGAGGCACAGAAGCCTTTCTCCAGTCAGATGAAAGAGAGTATCCCTCTGAAGCCAATGGGCATTCAAGAGTCTGGCTATTCCTCTCTCTCCCTGCCAGCACCTCTAAATACCTCTGGAACCTGAAGAGCACAATTTGCAAACCCATGTTCGAGCAAGGTTAGCGCATTGATCTCACACATAAATTGTAAACTCATGAAAACAGGGACTGGATCTTTGATTTGTCAGCCTTTTAGGAATAAGAGATAGTTGCTCCTAAATCCTAATGTGGAACCGTGTAGACTGGAAGTGTCAGTTGTGGGTGGGGCTGCTGGTCCTCGGGCTGTATTTTGGACATTCGTGCCCCTCTTGCATGCCAATTCTGTCTCCTTTTCTCACAGCAGGTTACACATCGGACCTCAGCCCTCACTCCCCGCGGTGAGTCCTCAGGGCTCTGATGACCGTGTGCTGCAGGCCCCTTAGGGAGAGCGACTGATCTCCTCATCCCAGGGCACCCACGGGAGAAGAAGCCAGAGGACCCGCAATCAGTGGCTCAGGCTGGATAGGAAAGATGCACGCGGTGGCCTCCATGCTCCCCCTCGGAGTCCCCGGTCTCACTCCAGACCATTTCTCCTCAGCTGCTGTGACCTCCATGCTCCTCCCACAGAACCCACTGGTGCCACCGACCCCCCCCCCCCCAGCGCCACAGGTAGGTGACTTCTCTCTCCAGCTCCCTCTAGGAAGTCAAGCTATTTGGCCTCAAAGTTAGGACCTGGCAGTCGCAGAGAGGAGCCGCCGTGAGGGACCCTGGAGCTGCCATGGACAGCCTCTGCTCTCCTCCAGAGCAGGGCATGGCACCTCCTCGTCGGTCCAGTGTGTTGACCTGGAACAATTTACTTTCCCTCTCTGTGCCTCAGTTTCCTCACCTGCCCAGCACGAAGAATAACACTGCCTAAGGTTGTCGTGGAGGGTCCGTGAACGTGGACGTAAGAACACCTGGCGCAGGGACCATGGGGGATTTAGTGGACAAATATTGAGTGGGCGCGTGCTCTGTGCTGGGCAGAGGGCAGACGACGTTAGTGAGGTGTGTCCGTCCCTCACCAAGGTCACTGTGTATGGAGAGAGACTGGAAATGAACGTGCAATTACAATCGCAAAGAATTGTCACCGAGAACCGTGTTGTTTGCCACTTACTACGTGCCAGGCTGTGTCCTGTTGTGTCTTTCACTGTTAACTTTTCCCTTTGAATAAATATGAAAGCACATGAAGTTGCAACAAAAATAGTACAGAGTGCCTTGGACCCTTCCACCAGCTTCCGCCGGGGGTTAACATCTTGCGGGACTCTAGTACAGTGTCACGACCAGGACATGAATTGGCAGTGTTAAACCCACAGACCGCAGACTTCTGATGTTGCTAGTTTGACGTGAGCTCACTGGGGGGTGTGTGTGTGTGTGCGTGTGCGTGTATGCGCGCGCGCGCGGTTCAATGCCATTTTATGACACATGCAGATTTGCGCCACCACCACTGCAATCCACACACAGAACTGTCCCATCCCCACAAGCCCTCCCTCGTGCTGCTCTTTCGTAGTCACATCTGCCCGGCCAGCCCCTGGCCTTCACTCATCTGTTCTCCATCTTTATAATGCTGTTGTTTTGAGAAGGTCGTATCAACAGAATCAGAAAACGTGTGACCTGTGGGGCGCGGCTCTCAGCATAATGCCTCTGCCATGTGCTACCTCCTCTGAGAAAGTCTTGTGACCTTCATAATTTCCCTACCAGGATGATTCTCCCCATTTTACGGTTGAAGAAATGGAGGTTCAGTCATGTTGAGTGACATGCCCAGGGTCACATGGCTGGGGAAGGAAAACAGGGGATCTGACCCCAAACATGACTCACGGATGAGGCCACAACCACGGTACCCGAGCTCTGCACTGCGGCGTCTTTCTGGGAGTAGCGGGTGGGGTTGGGGAGGGGTAGAGACGTTGAGAAGTGACTTCCTTGAAGGACTGACATTTGCTTCCCATTAAGAAAAAGGTCTCTTCCACGTTGGATGGGACTGAATGCAGTTGTTTCCTTTCTTATCCCCCAATCGGTGAAATTGCTCCAATCCTGTTACTTTGAACTTGTAAACTAGCATCAATCAGGACCACTCCAGAGCCTCACCAGGGTCCAAGATCTCAGACCCTGGACACCTACCTGGCCCATATGCTGACTTGAGGGCCCCAGAACCTGCATCTTGACCCCCCGCTGCATTTTTAAGTGCCTTTTGATTGTGGCAAAGTATGCATAACCTAGACTTGGCCATTTGAACCATTTTTCCGTGGACAATTCAGTGGCATCAAATGCATTCACAATACTGCGCAACCATCACCGTGTTCATTTCCAAGACTTCTTTTCATCATCTCAAACAGAAACTCTGTCCCCATTAAACACTGCCTCCCCATGACCCTCAGCTCCAGCCCCTGTGAACTTCTATTCTTCCTTCCATCTCGATGAATTTGCCTGTGCTCGGCACGTCATGTAAGGGGAACCGTATCATAGGTGTCTTTCTGGGTTGCGTTTATTTCACTGAGCGTAAGGTTTGCAAGGTTCATCCACGTTGTACCATGTGTCAGAAGTTCATTTCTTTTTAGGGCTGAATCTTCTTCCTGGGAACTATTGCACAGAAACACCCAAATTACTTCTACCAATTTCCCCCGGCCCTGAAAATTAACACGGAGAACCTTTCAACACCTTTCTTCTCCAGACTGGGGGGGCTCTGAGGAAAGGCCATTGTTACTGGAATAAGCAAGGGCAGGCTGGGAGTGGGGTCTCAGGGAAAGACGCCCTCAGGAGGTACCAGGGAATCCCCAAATGGATGGGAGGGTCTCAGCAGTAACTGAATTCAGGATGTGGTGGAGTCTCAGACCGGGTGCTAGTTCTCTGGCCGTGGGGTGAGGGGCTGGTGCTGCATGACAGGGAGAGAGGACGGCTCACCGTGTTCCTGGGACACCAGCCCCACGGGAGAGAGGGAAGGCTAGTGCGCCTTCCCGACGGACTGGTGGTGGGAAAAACTCAGCCTGGAGGAGACAGCCGTGTGCCCGGGGTAACCAGAAGGAATTACGTCTCCTTCAGCCAAAGCAGACAGCCCCTCGTCCTGGGCTCACTTTATCCAAATGGGAGCAAGAAGGAGGAAACAATTGAAGACGCTTCCAGATGTGAGATGTGTGGTGGCAGAGACTGTGCCTGGGAGATTCTGAAAGGCCTCACTGAAGTGACCTAGGCTGTGACCAGAAGGACAAGACTGAGCCACGCCTGCGTAGGTCCGGGAACAGGGAGTCGGGGGAAAGGCGCTGTTGGTGCTGAGACTCTGGGGCAGAAGTGAGCGTGAGCAGAGGAGGTCAGAAAGCTGCCCAGGCGGCTGGAGGGAGCCTGAGAAGCAACAGGAGCTGCGGCAGGGGCGGCGGTTAATGGGGCCAGACCGGGGAACCCGGTAGTCTGCGTTCATTTGGGTTTCTCTCTCACAACACTGCTCCCAAAAGTTGCACCTCTGAAGTACGAATATTGAACTTCTCCCGGTTTCCGTGGTCTAGGCATTGGGCACGGCTTAGCTGGGAGCCTCTGCCTCCAGGTCTCCGTGAAGCAGGACCTTCAGTCTCAACTGAGGCTAGACTAGGGGAGGATTTGCTCCCAAGTCACTCACACGGGTGGTGTCAGGAGTCATTGGGACTGAGAGTCTGAGTCTCCATGTGACTGTTGGCTGGGCGCTCCCTCAGATCTCGCCTCCCTTGGCCTCTACATAGGGCAACTGAAATCATCGCCACTTGCTATCTCATTTCCAGAAATGTGACAGAGAGAGAGCGCAAGAGATGGAAACAGAGGGGGAGATAAAGGGAGGGAACTCAGGAAAGCAAGCAAGAGGGAAGTGACAGAGTTTTTGTAATTAAAACTTGGATGTGACATTCCATCAGCTGGGCTGTATTCTATTGCTCAGAAACCAGTTACTCAGGATGTAGTGGTTCCACAAGGATGTGCACAGCAGGAGGGAGGGAGCGCTGGGAGCCTTGGTGGAGGCTGCCCACCACATAGGCCGACAATGAGGCGCTTGGGTCTGGTTCTAAGGCCAACAGGAGACTGGGAAAGGTTGAATGCTAGTGAATGACAATATCTGAATTTCCTCGAACTTCCAACCCTTGAAGGTGCAGACCTGACAAGGAGCCCCCAAGGGGCAGGGACTTTTCCCAAATCACACGGCTGGAATCCAGGCCTGTTTGGAGAGGTATTCCCGACTGCATCCACCCCTTCTTGTAATTCTTCCACCTCTAAGTTCGGGGACCAGACCCAGGCGGCACCACCTCCCAGATATGGGAGGCGTTATCACATGTCCACCCGAAGACGTCCCTGGGAATGTGTTTCTAGCGCCATCCCATCGTGCAGGTTGGGAGACTGGGGAGGCCCTGAGAGGCACAGTGGCTTTTCCAGGACACAGAACTGCTAGGAAAAAGGAGATCCGAACTGGGCGCTCTCTCTTCAAAGCTGGGGCGCTGGTTCCGATCCCAAGGAGCTGTGGGGAGGGCTGTGATGGAACTTTCTGTACAGCTCGGGAGATGACACGGGCAAGGAGGGTGAGCGGTCAACAGCCCCGAGGGGGCTTTGGGTGGGTCTGATGGAGGGAAGGGCCCCCCATCCTGGAACCTTGGAGACATGACCTCACTTCCTTGGCGACCGACCCCAACAGAGCTTAGAACTCTGGTCACCAGGCAGCCATTTTGTACACATAGCCCATTTGACCAGAGACACTCGACACAGGAGGATGTGTTCGTGTATCCCCTCTTTGCGAGGCTCTGGCGCACAGAGAGCCAACAATGACAGTCTTCTCCAGCGCTGTCGACATTGGCTGAGACCGCACCTCCAAGACCTCAGGCCATTCGGAAGAAGGAACCCTCAGGTAACACAAGGCAGCCCAGGGCGGGCCACTCCGGGTCAGGCCACAAGTGTGATCCCACCCTCCCATGCGGGCAGCCCCACACCCCTTGACCCTTATTGTGTGTGTGTGTTGGCGGGCATGGAGTGACGGAAGGCAGGGATGAGCGTGGAGCTACCCTGGACGGGAGCAGACGGTTAGGGCTTGGAAGCCTGGCGGTATGTCGTGTTCATATCCCGGGTGGTGGCTGGCAGGATGGAAGGTGAGTGCTGGGAGCCAAGCTGCCCTACCCGTAGGTGAATCCCAAGCCCGTGAGGTGTCATCTCATTCGCTCCCTGTCTGGAGGTCTATGCGGATGCCCCTCTGTCTGTGCTCGGTGTGCGGGAGAGTTTTCCCCCTGTGGGCAAGTGCAGGCAGGCCCCTGCTACCTGCCGCCGCGGCCACCGGACGCTGTCTTTGCAGAGCTCCACCCAGGAGATGGTCCAGGAGCTGGCGCATGGGTCCTACGGCTCCATCTCCCTGGACAGGGGGCAAGTGCAGCAGACCACCGACCTTGCCCGGGGCTGGACTGAGGGGAGAGTGAGTGACACCCGGGGCCCTGAGATCACCGGGGTGTGTCCACAATCCAGAGTCAAATCTGGAGCCCTCCCCTGGACCCGCCCAGGGCTTTCCCACTGGAGTGTCCCAAGGGCCCAGTCCCAAAGGAATCTGGACTTCCACGCCTCCTCACCAGCTACCTAGGAGGGTGGGAAGTCGCTCTTTCCTAACCCTAGGCGGAGTAGACAAAACACTGATGTTTGCGCTTCACACTCGGCCAGGGGCATCTTTGAAATCTGCCATTTTCTGAATCTGAAACCTCTGTAACGAGGGTCTCAAACCTCCCTTTCGTGTAAAAGAAAGAAAAACCAGCGTCCTTTCTTGTAGTCAGCCAGATCCTCACAGCGTCTGTCTGCCCGTGCACTGTCTCCCGACTGGGGAGGGCTGAGGTTCCCACCAGACATTTCCCTTCATGTCAGGAGCACATGAAGCCTCAGGTGGGGGAGCGGGGGAGTCCTGCAGCCCTGGCTTAGGGCGGTTCTCAGTTCCGACGCACAGGACCCTGAGCAGCCACTTGGCAGCCCGAAGCTTCCGTCCTCTCATCTCTAGAATGGGGATGTTTGTGTTGGATTCGCTGGTCAGTGCTCTTAATGCACGCTTTGGTGCGGGGCGGTCTGTCCTTGCCAAGCCAGCCAAGTGTCCTGAGGAACTCATCGTATAATCCTCCCCCCGCCCAAACTCAAATTGGACTTTTCAAGCCTGGAAACCGGTTGGCTGTGGGCAATCCTGTCCCTCCTCTGCACACATCCCTGAGGGGCTCACAGTTCCTGGGGGACCTCCAGACCTTGACTTCCTGGAGGTTCACGCTGGTGCTGGTGACTCTGTGTCCTTCCTCATCTCACCCAGCGCGGAGAGTCACTCGGGCAGCGGAATGAGGCCTGCAGGATGCGGGCCCTCCAGGCAGGCCTGCTGGAGAGGCTGCCGCCGTCCATAGGACCAGCCTTGGCGCCTCGAAACATGGCCAACGTCACCACCATCGTGTTTGACTGCGCGGCTGTCCTCACCTCCCACGGGGTCCTGGACCACCTACTTGCTACGTGAGTGCCCAGCCCCTCCTCAGCACAGTGGTGACTCTGCCCACTGCCAGCTGTGTGTCTTGGAAACGGCCCTCCATCTCTCTGAGCTTCGATTGCTCCTCTGCAAAGTGGAGTGGGAGAGGATAAACTTCATCGGGTTCTGGTGGGCACGAATGGGATGAGCCACGGCAGGTGCTTCCCTGGGGCCTGGCTCTACAGAAGGGGCTGAGAGACGTGCCGTGGTTGTTCCTGGTTATTCTTTCCCTCTCCCCGATGAAGAGCAGTCTGCTCCCCCATCGCTGGGATGGGGCCTTTCTGAGTTTGCAAAGGCACACGGAAAGCACTCTGGCAGGGAGTGTGGGATTCCATGCAGCTGGTCGTGGGGCGGGTCCTTGGAGTAGCCAAGGAGGGGTCTCCGGGGCCGCAGAGGGGCCCCAGGCCCACTCAGCTACCGGGGATGCTTCTGGTTGGAGTTCATTCGAGAACACTGTATATTAAGCACCTGTGACATGCGGGAGCTTTAGAGACACTTGGCACAACGCAGTGAATGAAGCAGACACAGCCCCTGGACCCCCGCAGCAGCCTGAGACTCAGATAGTCACACACCATATCATCCACAGATCCTGTCCCCCGCCTGTCCCAGGGGATGCCCTCCTATGCTCCTTTACGACTGGAGGCCTCTTCCCACGTTCTCATGCATGATGGACCCCAGCGCCAACTAAAGACCTGAGTGTTCTTTGAGTGCCAGACGAGGGCCTCCTGTCTCCACAGAACAGGGCTGGGGGAGAACAAGAGGACAGAGGACTGTGGCTGGGGCGGGCCCGGCACAACTCTGATCTCACTCATCTTTTGATTCCTCTGGGAGGGCTGAGGTCTGATGGCTTCTACTGCAAGGGGATAGGAGTGAAAGAGAGCTGTGGGTGGGGTCCCAGAGCCCCTGGGAACCAGAGGGGAGGCTGGCTTGAGCTGTTCCCTGGCGACCCATCCCCACCACAGTCCCGTCTCCCTCCGCTTCCCCTTCTCCATATCCACCCCTTCTGACCACCACCAGCAGGCCCAGAAGAGAAGGGGTGTTAGCGAGCCGCTCACACATCGGCCTCAGTCCTCAGTCCACTTGCACAAGGGCGTGGAGGGCTGGGCTGGACTGTGTCCAGCCTCTTTGCGAGAAGAGTGGCAGTGGGAAGAAGAGACTCACACAAACCCCGTGTTCCACCTGCTGGATGAGCAGGCCTGCCACTGCCAGGATGGCCACACAGGAGTCAGCGCCGGGGTGGGACTCCCCCCTGGTGGAAAGGGGCAGGCACAGGGCCCAGACCCAAAGCAGGGTGCCTTGGGAGGACAGTGTGGAAGCGACGGCCAGGCCTCTGGCTCTGTGGCCCAACTGCTTCCGCCCAGTACCGCGTCTTCTATGGTGGGAACCTGGCTGGACCCAATGCAGGATTTCTGGGAGCCCACGCCCTTTCCCTCTTTCAGGATGCGGCTGGCCTCTCTGCGTGTCATCTGGCCTGGGTCGCACCTGGGAGGCCCTGCCTACCTTCCCCAGGTCCAGCTGCAACATCTGGGGCCCAGGAGGGCAGAGCTGGAAGGTGAGGGCACAGCAGTCTGGGAAGACTGTCTGCGGTGGGGTTCACGGGCTGGGGTTCCCTTCAAGACAGCGGAGTCTCTCCTGTCTTGTAAAGTCGGGTACGTAGGTGAAACTTTCTCTTTCTCCCGCTGCAGCGCCAGTTCCAGAGCTCCTGCCGGCTCTAGAGCCAGAGCAAGGGCCAGCTCCGGGGCCAGAGGCAGCTCCAGCTGTAGTTCCACCGTCCGCGCCGGAGCTGGAGGCGGCCTCACCACCAGCAGCCTCACCTCCAGCAGCCTCACCTCCATCGGCCTCTCCAGGGCCGGAGCGAGCGCCATCAGCTTCAGCCCCAGTGCCAGCTTCTGAGCTGGAGCAAGATGCGCCATTGACTTTTGGACGATCTCTGCCTCCAGCTGCCGAAGTCACCGCAGAAGCGAGCGCCGAGCTGAGAGAGGAGAGGCCTAAGCTGCTGGACTTCCCTCCGAAGCTGGTGGCCGAGCAGCTGACCCGGATGGATGCGGTGAGCAGCGGGGCTCTTGGGCTAGGTGGGGCCCGCCTTGGTGGGCCATCAGCTGCCCCAGACCTCCTGTTCCCTCAGCCGCAATCCAACGATGTGGGTGCAAGTCACAGCTCCCCCACTCACCCACCGGGTGACCTGGGCCACCTTCTGGCCCCCAAGTCCTTGCTGTCCCCACATGGACAGTAGAGAGCACACCAAGGGCGGGCACCTGCTGGGCAGAGTGGCTGTGCGGATGGATGAGGTCAAACAGAGAGGAAGCGGGGCAGAGAATAGCCCTCTGGTGGGGGAGGGAAGCTCACTGGAGTGCTGCCAAGTCCTGGGTCACTCACCCATCGGCCCAGGAGGCCTCAACAGCCTCCGTACTTATTAGACACCTAGTGCGTCCTTACCTACATGGAAGACAGGCAAACAAAGCCCATGGTTGTTGCTGCCTCGGGGGAACGTGCAGCTGAAAGGGGAGTGGGACCAGGGGGTGATGAGAACGGGTGGAAGATGCCCCTTGAGATGGGCAGGTGTGAGCCGTGTTCTGGTGCTTGGGGGAAGCAAGACTGGGCTGCGAGCCAATGGGACTTCTCTTCCCCGCCCCTATTGGGTCCTCGGTCATCCTGCGCTGGGCGGCCTCAGCGGACACAGACAAAACCCAGAGACTCCCAGAAGCTTCAGGCCACCTCCTCAGGTTCCTGAGCTGCAGCTGACCAGTGCCTCCTGCCTGGGGCTGCGGGGGCCTGCAGACTCTGAGCTCGGGTGTGGCAGGGTCAGGTGACAGTCCCCATCCTCCCCAGGAGCTGTTCAAGAAGGTGGAGCCCCGCCACTGCCTGGGTTTTGTGTGGTGCCAGCGGCCCAATGGGAGCAAGGAGTACCTGGCTCCCACGGTTCGGGCCACTATCAACCAGTTTCTTCACGTGTCCGGCTGCGTCATCACGACGTGCCTTGGGGACCTCAGCATGACGGCCCAGGACAGGGCCAGAGTCGTCGAGCTGTGGATTCAGGTGGCCAAGGTCAGTAGTGGCAGGGCCCAGGGAGCCCCTCCCTGGAGTCAGGGGGACTGCCCCTTCTCCTCTCGCAGCTTTCAGCCTTGAAGTCGGTGGTCTGGGCCTCGGCAAAGTCCTAGGCCCCTTGCTGCCAAGGGCCTGCTGACCTTGAGTGCTGGTCCCAGTGGTGGGAAGCTCCCTTCCCGCCCTGGGTTGAGCTAAAATCTTCCTGCCCGCGAGCGTTACTCATCAGCTCCCAGGTGTGCCCTCCCTCGCTTCCCTGGGCATCTGCCTCATCCAGGACAGCAGAAGCCCACGAGGGGACACAAGCCAGAGGAAGCAGGGCTCCAGCCCGCCGTCGCAGCTCATTCCCTTCCCTTCCTCAGGAGTGCCGAGTCCTTGGAAATTATGCGTCCCTGCGTGCCATCGTGTCTGCTCTGCAGAGCCCCTCCATCAGCCGTCTGCAAAAGACATGGGGACGAGTTGCCAGGTGGGTAGGCCGTGCTCCATCCAAGCACCACCAGGGCGGACCAGACATCCCCCGTGCGACTGCCATGGACCCCTCATTCAGCTAGGACCATCTGGGAGGCAGCGGACCCTAGGGATGGGGACTGGCCTCCTTGCTCGGGTCTCTGAGACTCTCTGAGACCCTAGGCAGTGGCTCCCCCCTTGTCACATCCTGGATTGAGCCACACTGGAGATTTCCAAGGGTGTACTTCGCAGCAACGGAGCCCTCATCGGCAACCAACGCTGTTAGAAACAATGTGCTCAGTCGGAGTGGGAATGGAGGCCCCAGGTGACCGCAGGAGAGCCTCCACCCGAGTCCCACGGTGACCTCAGAGCTCCGAAGAACCCGGGGAAAACCCTCGTCCAGGCCCCAGGCCCTTTGAACCTTCCGGGTTCTCAGCCAAAGGCATTTCGCCTTCAACCGCCCCGGGTTTTCTTTCCTCCTTTCCTCTCCCCTCAGGAAGAGCTCTCGAAAGTTGAAGAGGTTCATCAAAGACCAGTGGGTGAGCAGGAGGCAGCTGGTGAAGGTAAGACGGAGGCTGCACATCTGGAAGGAGGGGGAGCGAGAGGGGAGGGGACCCGGCAGGATGAGCTTTGGTTCTCCTGTCACGTGAAGTTGGTCAGGAAAAGATGGACAGGAAGAGGGATGTGCTAGCTCCATGGGCAGGTGGGGGCAGTTTGGGACAGGAGGCCAGGGGCATGGGATAGAATGGTGCGGGCTGGACTGTTCCAGGAGGCTGAGGACCTGGCAGAAGGTGCCGGTGTCTGGCTTCCATGCTGCTCCATCAGCTGCCCTGCATCTTCCTCCTGGCCACTGGCTGGAGCGAGTGGGCGGGCTTCCTTTCTTCCGAAGTCAGCCCAGTCTGTGCTCAGGAAGCCAGGGCCCCACTGCTCCTTCTGTCTTCACTGTGCCTCGCAAGAAGGGCACCCTGCCTGCCTGAGGGATGGGCACTGCCGGATCCCACGGGCCGGGGGCACTCAGGGGCTTCCCAGCCTTGGGACGGACACTGGACCTGGGACAGATCTGTGTCCCCTCGGTGACTCCCCACTCTGGCCCCTAAAGTGGGCGCTGCAGACAGTCCCAGTGGGATGCTCACCCAGGTCCTTGTTGGCGATGACATGTGCCCCGGAGGGCAAGGGCAAGTGCCCAGGGAACTGATGGCTTCTTCAGGGATCCTTCCCGCCCAGACGTCAGAAGTTTCCTCGTAAAACAGAAAGGAAATGCCACCCCGCAGTGCCCTGGTCGCCCCCTCCCCTGCTAGTCAGACGTGGCATTCGGGGTCCCCATCCTGAGCGGATGAAGAAAGAATTCTGTGCAGGGGAACTCCCTGAGGGGATCCTAGGGAGCTGAGGGCTTTAGCAAGGCCTTGGCCTCGGCCTGGGATCAGAGACTCCTGGGCGTTGGGGCTGGCAGAAGCCTCTTGACCAGGCCTCCTGAGACACCTCATCTCCCTCCATCCGTGGCTCGGCCCAGCTGGGGGCCCGAACACAGCCTGAGAGTCCCGAGGACAGCACTGTGGTCAGCGGCTGGGCAGAGGGTGGTGTGAAGGCAGAGGAGACAGGGCCTGTGGCTGGGAGGGGGAGCAGCCTCTCCTCTGGGGCCCCCTGAGCAAGTCCCTGCCCCTGTGTGGGCCTTGGTCTCCTCATCTGGGAGCCAGAGGGAGATGAGCCGTGGTGCAGGCCTCACAGTGGGTGCCGAGGCTCAAGGGTGGGGAGGAATGTGGGGAGCTTGGACCTGGCTCCAGAGGCAGGCTTGAGCGGAGAGCAGTGATGACGGTCAGATGACGCTTGGGCCTCAGGAGACTGTGGGAGGCAGACAGAGTTCGTCAAACCTTCCAGACGAGGTAACAGGTTCAGGGAGGCCTGGGCGGGCCCAAGGTCACACAGGAGTGAGTGTTGGAGCTGGGATGGCTCTGGAATCAGAGCACCCTGGAGGCGGGAGCCGCAGGGGCACCAGGTGACTGGGGCCACATGTCCAGGGTCCCCGATCTGGGAGGGGTCTGGGAGGACACTTGGAGGGGAGCGTCGGCTCACTGGCCCTGTCAACACCCTGGCAGGAGGCGACCTCTATGTTGACCAGCCTGGAGACGGGCCCCACAGGTGCCCAGAAGGTAAGGGTGCCTGTGGAGGAGGGGCCCAGGAGTCGCAGGAGAGGGGACTCCCCTTCCTAGCCGGAGGTCTCTACCAGCAGAGAGGGAGCCTTTCTCCTCCAGCCCTGCTCCTGGTGCCACAGACCTGAAATGCCTGCATTGGAAGTGACCAGGAGGAGGCCTGGAACGGATGGGCGCACAACGGATTTGGGACAGGGAGGGGCGGGGACCACGTACCCTGGGTTTTGCCAGAGCCGGCTGCTGGGAGGTGCCTGGAGGAGTTTGGGGTTCCTGGAGGAGAGAAGAGGAGGAAATTGGGGGGAGGCCGCCTAGGTGGGTAGCTTGGGCTGGGCAGGAGGCTGGGGTGAGGAGTGGAGGAGAGGTCTTTGACGGCTCCTGAGAGCGGGATCTCATCACCGTCTCCACCCCGCTGGCACAGGGGCTCATCCCCTTCCTTGGCACATTCCTCAATTACCTACTGCTGCTGGACACCAACATGGAGGATTACCTGGAGGTGAGTGAGCCTGGAGGTGGAGCTGGGGATCAGGATTCGGAGATTTGGGAGGAGAGACTTGCACTGAGGCCTGAGCTCACAACCCTTGGCAGAGTCCTCTCGTGAGGGCCTCACAGCCACCCCGGGAGCTGGGTGTCATGGCCATCTTAGTGATGAGTGAATATAGGATCCAGGTGAGCCGCCAGTCCAGGCTGCCTGACTGCGGAGCTGCTGGAGGGTGTGTCTGAGCTGGACTCAGCCTCTCCCTCAGGCCCCGCCCCTGCAGGGAGTGAAGCCAGGCCCCTCCAAGGCAGGAAGCACACGAGTGGCTGAGCATCCCTTCCTGCCTGAGGCCTCAGTCTGTCTGTCTGTCAGAGAGGGCTGTCTTAGAATGTCCCTGAGCCATAGCCCCGTGGCCTCCTTGCTCTGGAGCTCAGAGTCTTGCCCGGGACCCATTCCCGTTTCTGGTAGCGCCTGCTCCCTGGTCGACCCTGCTGGTAGAGCAACCTGAGAAAGGGTGGAGACGGGGGCTAGCTATGGGCTAAGGGGGCTGTTGCTCATGGGCTTTGGCTCTCTGCCTTCCAGGGAAATGAGATCAATTTTGAGAAAAGGAGTGAGGTGAGCAGCTGTGGCCTCCCCGTGCGGAGGGTGGGGCTGTGGCAATCAGAGACTCCTCCGGGGAAGACCTTCTCTGGCCCGATGCCTTGGGCCTTGCTTTCCTTGGGAGAGTTCGGCACCCAGAGCTGGGAAAGCCGTCCCATTGGTGCGTGGGGGAAGGGGCTGGCACCAAGGACACCTTCCTGCAGGAGGAGCTATTTCAAGCCAACTGTGAGAACGAGCAAGTCCTGCACGGAATTGGAGGGAAGGAGGGTTCCCATGTGGGCCAAGACCCCAGACCAGCTCCTTGACCCTCTTCTCACCTGTCTGAGTCCCCAGCACGGTCCCCCACCCAGGCCCCGTCTGCATCATGTCCTTTCTCCCAGGAATTCAAAGTCACCGAGCAGATCTTCCTGCTCCAGGAGGCAGTCCATCTTTACCACATTGAGGCTGAGGAGCGATTTGGGGCCTGGTTCGAGGCCATGGAGCCCCTCAGCGAGGATGAGAGGTGAGGCGGGGCAGGAGTTGGTGAGGGCAAGGCGGACTCTCTCTGATGGCCAGCTCCAGGGAGCCCGTGCCCGTGGCTTCCGGGTCAGTCCCGGGGCTTGTCGCATGGTCACCCGTGGGGCCCTGGGACTCCAACTGCTGGCCGTCTCTGGGAGGGTCACCTGAGGTGTGGCTCCCGGTAGCTGAAAAGTCCCCTCTGTCCTTTAGCTACAGCCTGTCCTGCCACCTGGAGCCCCCACAGGAGAGGGCCGGCAAGATGCGCCGGTTTTTCCTGCCCAAGAAGAACCGCGCGTCTCTCAGCTCAGGGCTCGGTGAGTGTCCAGACAGGCAGGGACTGAAGCCAGGGGCTCCGGAAAGCTTCGGGCTAAGCACGGGCCTAGGGAGATGGACAGCCGGCACGGGGATCCCAGCTCCACTGC
Organism: Equus caballus; assembly: GCF_041296265.1. Lineage (NCBI taxonomy): Eukaryota > Metazoa > Chordata > Mammalia > Perissodactyla > Equidae > Equus > Equus caballus. The sequence continues at coordinate 95,097 of NW_027221988.1, forward strand.
TGACCAGGCCTGTGAGGGACAATTCCCTTGACCTTTGTGGGACTCAGCTTCCTCTTCTGTGAAATGGGTGAAGCGAAATGCCAGCTCCCATGTCAGGGACAATGGGGTAGTGTTGACTGAACACTCAGGACAAGGTTTGGAGCAGAATGCAGTGGGGCTGAGGTGTTGGGCTGGGATACTGGTGTGACCCCCCCAATCATCAGTGTCTTCTCTTCAGTCACCAGACCCCTGACGCAGAACCCAGCAACAGTGGCAGATCCCGGTCCTTCCAACAGCTCGAGTGCAGCCTGCTCTTCAGCGGCGGGGACGCGGCTGGGAAACACGCGGGGCCCCAGGCCGGCTCCTCCCATGCTGATGGGGAGAAGAACATTCTAAGCCTTTTCCTGGGAGCCCTGGAGCCCAAGAGGGAGGGGACGACCCCACCCCACAGGCCTGGCAGCTCCACCCCAGCGCCTGTTTACCACTTGGGAAGGGGCCGTATTTCTTTCGTGTTAGTAGTTAGTGCTAGTTTTGAATTTGATGTTAAAATCCTGTTTCTGTTCCAGCCTGCGAGTCACGGTCTGGTTCTTTCCCCTCCTGTGCTCGTGTCAAGGAGACACAGACTCTCGCGTTCCTCCTGGAATGAAGAAATCTTGCAGGGTCTCGGCTTATTGTATGTGAGAGAAGGGAGAAGGGCCAGGCCCCTCCCTGGATACTGAGGGACACCTCCGCGCCCCCCCTTACTCAGAGGACGGCTTCATTTCAGTGTGGTTCACGTGGGCCAGGAGCAGAGACAGCACCCAGAGCTCCTGGCATTTAGAGGGTGGAGGTACTTTCACAGGCAGAGCAACAACCACTGGAATGCGGGTGTCTTTAAAATGGCACGGGCCAGCACCACGACCTGCCCCAGGACAGTGGCTGCTTTTCCACCCCTTTGGAGGAGAGGCCACGTTTTCGGCTTCTCTTGTGGAGGTTCCTCTTCACCAGATGTTAGGAACTTGTCGTTTTCTAATGAGGCTCTGGACAGCAGCAGCTCTAAGTGCAGAGAACGATGTAAAAGCTCAAAACGTGCATGTGGAGGGTCAAGGCCGGAGAAGGTCATGTGCAGATGGACTAAGGGCAGGCAGGACCCTCCCTCCCCCGGCCCCTCTGGGGGCTCCATGTTCACCCTTCACCTGGATTGGAATCCTCTGGGATCCTGGTCCACGGCTCTGAATTCCTTTCCCTGCAAGTTTGGTATCCAGGGGGACAGATCTGTGATGCAGCTTTGAAGGCTACATCTGGGCATCCTTCCCGACGCATCACTGCTCCTTGTCCACCAGGATTTCCTGCCTCCGTGCACTTCCTTCTGCAATTCTTGGAAGGGCAGAAATTCCCTCGAATGCCTCGGCCTCTCTGTCCCGTACCTCGTGGCCACTCCTCCCTGGCAGGGTCTGACGGATCACGGGTGGAGTCTGCTTTGCAAACATTAGATACCCTAATCCTGGCCAAAGAATGACCTATACTCTCCCTCGCTGCCCAGGGTGACATCTGGGCCCCTGTGGTTCTGAGGTGTGTGGTCTCAGGCAATCACCTGTTCACACACTCAGGCATGTTGTTTCTGACTCATCCTAACGGGGCAGGAGGACCTGAGCCTATAAACCATGCAGCCCCTCGGAGGGCTGTGTTCTCTTGCCCAGCCTTATGCTCCGTTTATGGTGTGGGTGTGAACCTTTCCCGTTGGAAGCTTTCAGAGATGAGTCGTGAGAGGAGGGTGGTTGAGGGGTCCAGCAGGGAACGCAAGCAAACGGATGACGGGTAAACACAGCCTGACAAAATTAAAACACTTAAATGGTTCCAGTCTGGTGGTGAGCAGACACTGCTCCGAGCTCACTCCAAGAACCCACCCGGTGACCAGGAGCTAGAGGGTTACCACCTGGCATTTTGAACGCCCCCCCCCCCACCCCACCCCGGGAAAGACCCTGTAAGACTAGGACCACAGGAAGTGCTTGGCCCTTCTGAGTTCTCCCCTCCTTTCTGATGGCTGCAAGTGTCACCCAGACACACAGCAGCGTGAACCCTGCCAGGGAGGCCTCCTCAGTACGGCCAGCAGCTGAGGAGAAATGCTGGTTCCCAGCAGCCCAGGCCCTTCTTGGTATGGCACAGCCATCCAGGAAGGTGACTTTCTAAATGGAAGCCGGAGCCGGCTGTACCTTCCCGCCACAGAGAAAGAGAAGTGCCAAGTCCCAAGGCTAGTCCAGGCCCAGGAGGAAGACACCGTGTCCAAGGGGTTTCCCTCACAGGGCCGTGAGGCTCCTGAGAGCCGACCCTTTGGTTGCAGCGCTTTGTTTGTCATGAGCCTACCAGACGGCAGAGGACAATAACTCGCTGCCTCTTTGGGCTTCCAATGGCCAAAAATGAACTGATCGCCAGCAAAAAGAGGCCCACATGTGCAGCACCTGTATCTCATCAGTCTTTATGTTACTTTGATATAAATTTTAGAGAGAGAGCTATATATATATGTTCACTCACACACAAATATATCATGCACTCTAACTTATTCCAAACAGAATCAAGAAATAATACTCATACTCCTCAAATGCACGGTTTTGCAGCTGGTTCCCTCTCGGTAGCTGGTATTTATAAGCACCTTCTTCCAGGACCCATTTCATCTTCCCTTCGCCCTCCACAAACCCCGCGGCTGGTCATGGTGCTCTGCCTGGTTAGGGGACCATAACCTGCCTTCCTGAAGGGTCTGGGTCATGGCAGTCCTACCTGGATTGGATTCTGCTCATTCCCTGGGGACTTCAAGCCCAGGACGTGCTAGCCCACAAAACGCGGTCAGGAATCTCCTGAAGTCCACACGTGGGCTTCCTCCTCTCCAGGCTGAGGAGCAGAGGGAAGCCCGAGTCCCAGAGGAACACGAGGGCTCCAGACAGTGTCTGCTTTGCATGTCAAGATGGAGAAAACTCAGGGGAAACTCTGAGGGTGAAGCAAGGCAGTCCGTTGTCATCATTCTCTGCACTGAATCCACCCAGACGGTTCCAGCAGAGGCTCCACAACAAGCAGCCCCAAGCACCCAGGCGGGAGGCCGGCTGCGCTGTCCTGCCTGGGCTTGCCCAGTACATGCATGGTCTACATATTTTGCAAATGACCACAGCTGAAGATGCCCAAGGGCTAAGATTCACCCTGAGCTAACATCCATTGCCAATCTTCCTCGGTTTTTTTTTTTTTTTTCCCTTGAGGAAGACTAGCCTTGGGCTAAGATCTGTGCCCATCTTCCTCTATTTAACACGTGGGATGTCTGCCACAGCATGGCCCGATAAGCGGTGTGAATGTCCACAACCGTGACCCGAACGTGCCAATGCCGGGCCTCCAAAGTGGAGTGGGCCAGTTTAAGCCCTGCGCCACCCTAGGTTATTTTAACACATCACTCTCAGAAACTGATAAATCTGTCACGTGAAGGTAAGCAATTCTAAAGAGGATTTCCGTAATACTGCAAGCTCCATCCCTCCAATAGACAATCAAGTCCTAACAAGCAGCGGTTTATTGTCACGTTGCTGATGCCGGAAAAGGTCTCTGTTGACAGCACGATCCCTCAAAGGCCTTGTCCATTTCTGTGAATCCAATTTCCAGCACATAGAGATCTAAAGATTGAGGCAAATGTGGTCTTTCCTCCTTGCAACTCTGAATTAACATGCAATAAAGAGCAGAAAAATGGAGACCTGGAAGCAGACCTCTTATTTGAGAACAGAGATATACCAGCGCTTTTGAAATGATCTTTGGAGTCTACCGGAGTATTGCACAGAAGGAATGATCCATTCCGACTAGGTAGGTTTTACTGTGTCGCTGTGAGGGCGACAACGGAATCATCCCGCGAATCGGTAACTCTCTGTGACTTTCAAGCGCAGATAAATAATATACTTCGGAAAGGAAAATGCGAGAGCACCGTGAAACGGAAAGCCCTCCTTGCTCTACTCAGCTGAAATCCAGTCTCTCCTCCACAAGAAATCCCTGTCTATGCTTCCTACGTCCCACAGAGGAGTTTAATAAAAGAAAAGGATTGGTATGTCTTGAAGTTGCAAGAGCTCAAGCAAGAAAACGTGGGACCCTTCAAGGAGACGTCAGTGAAGTGCCGGGCTCCATCTCAGGGGCACCAGCGTCTCCTCTCTTTCCTGGTGCTGTCAGCACATCCTTCTTGGGCGCTCACTTTCTCTGCCTGGCTGCTGAGCCTGTCCACAATCGCTCTCTCCCGCCCTCTTCCCCGTCCCCTCCTGTTTGCTCAGATCTTCCACAGTCACCAGCAATTGTTGGCCGTGGAGCTATGGGATGCCCAGACCAGTTCCCAGAATCATCTCTGCCAAATCTGAGGAAGGGCAGGGGTGTGTATGGGACTGGACGGGGCACCCCATGCGAGCGCACCCCGCAGGAATTCACCTCTGCTGCAAGGTGCAATTTTGCAAGGCTACGGCAAGTTCCAAAGGGCTTGCCACTTCTCTCCTGCCAGCAGACCTGTTGGGGCTGGTGCCACGTGCTCTCCCAGTGACCCCTCACTGCTGGGTGGGATGGCATTCTAGTAACTGGCCTTCTGAATATGTAACTGCGCATCCTCAAAGAGATGGGAATTCTTAATCCGGGCTTTGGTTTGGGTTGATTCCCACGATCACGCAGCTTCCTCTGCGAAGACTTGACCATCATCACTTCTTTTCCTCTCGTCCTGTAAAAGTAATCATGAAACTGGACCCAAATGAGAAATGAAGCATGGCTTCTTAGGACAATTATCTCAGTTTCCCTGTACTTCCACCCTTCCTCTCTCCCTCTGGAGCTCTTCTGACCTGTGTCCCAGGACATCGTCAAGCAGATTTGGGTCAAGGACAGAAAGCTCAAGGTCAAAACTCAGGACTGCTCCAGATCAGTTTTCCTCCCCCGTCTCGTAACACCCCCTCCTTGTTTCAGTGTGATTTTATTCTCTTTTATTGCTCTTGCCATTCTCATCTGTGCAAGTCCTGGCACTCTCTCTGAGGACACGTGATCCCCCAGCTTACTATAGATCCCAATTCCCAACCTTTCTGTGTTTTCTGACTATTCCTTTGGTTAACCCATTGGCCAGTTGTTGCTCTTAGCCTCTTTAGGGTCTAAATCAATTGTGACATTATCAACTACCCCACTCTTAGCGACTCACTCCCAGGTCCTGACATTTACATAACCCAAACGATCATGTTCACAACTAAATAAGTTAGAGTCCAGCCCCATGGCTGAGTGGTTAAAGTTGCGTGTGTTCTGCTTCAGGGGCCTGAGGTTTGCGGGTTCAGATCCCAGGTGCAGACCTACTCCACTCATCGGCCACGCTGTGGAGGCATCCCACGGACAAAGGAGAGGAAGACTGGCACAGATGTTAGCTCAGGGTAATCTTCCTCCTAAATAAAGAAATAAACCCTTCAGAAAATGTATTCATCCACCACAAATTCCTGATTTCCAATATGTCTTCAAACATTCGTACAGAAGATACCTGTTCCTTCAGATCGGAAGTGATGCCAGATCACCATGTCCTCACTTTAATTTCCTCGTGGACCTGTCAGTCCTACATTCCACGGACTGTGATCTCAATAATTTCCTTGAAATAATCAAAAATTCCTTACCACTCGTCTTATTTGTGTTGTAAAACCCGGGAGATCCTGATTATCTGCTTTGCCATTCTACTGCTAGTCTTATGATAACTGCTGAAGAAAAAGCACACAACACGATATTTTGTCATCACCATAAAGACAAAATCATCTGCATCAACTGGGAAGCATCCATAATGCCTGGACATTTTTTTTCTTTTTTCATCTCTCGGGTCAATAGCAAAAACACCAAGGCACTCAGTTAACAAATGGGCAAAGGAGTAGAATAGCCATTTTTCCAAAGAAGACACACAAATGGCCAACAGCCACATGAAAAGGTGCTCAGCATCACTAATCTTTAGGGAAATGCAAATCAAAACCACAAGGAGATATCACTTGACACCGGTTAGGGCGGCTATTATCAAAAAAAGTAGAGGTGACAAATGTTGGTGAGGTTGTGGAGGAAAAGGAAGCCTTGCAACTGTTGATGGGAACGTAAACTAATACTGTAATGATGGAAAATAGTCTGGAGGTTCCTCTAAAAATTAAACCTAGCGTATAATGCAGCAATCTCACGGTATTGTGTTTTGTACTTCGAATTTCTAACAGAGTATATATTCTGTTAAGTGTTCTTAAAGCAAAATAATGATAATAGTAAAGGGGGTGGGAGAAAACTTTGGTAGATGATGGATATGTTTATGGCCTCGATGGTGGTGATGGTCTCATGGGTGGACACTTATGTTCAAATTCATCAAGTTGCATACGGAAAAGTATGACATCATTACCGATTCTTCTGCACCTTAAAACACAACATGTCCTCATCCAGAAAATGAATATTGACTACGTCTGGGGACAGACGTTAGTTAGACTTATCGTGGTGATTATTTCACGATACATGCAAATCATTATATTGTACAAATGAAACTAATATAAAGTATATGTCAATTATACCTCAATTAACAAGCGCACACATCATACAAGACTATTTGAACACTGTAAACGAGTTCAGTGAATCCCTGAAACTATCCCATCCCCAAATGTCACAGGAAGCAAGGAGGATGAAGTAAGATGGAAAGTTGTTGTGCAAAGCTGCATGCAAATTAAAATCCTTTAAGTTGCGTTCAGCTGCTGTCACTGCAAACCAAGACAAGCATGGACAGTCCTTGGTGAGTCAGCTTCCGGTCAGCTCTTCCCCAAGGCCCGGCAGTCATGCGCCCCTCCCCTAGTGGGTCACTCTGCTCTGTCCTCCAAAGTGGCCAGCAGGAAACCCTGGTAAGATTCTGGAGGACAGCCGCTTTCTATCCTAGATACTCACGTTTTAACAGACACTCGAGATGAAATGTCAAGACTTAAAAGCATAAGTGTCTATTTGTGTAGTGTAGGGTATAAGGGAAACCATAGGAGGTCTTTTCAGCATCTCTCAACTCATAATGCAAACATAGCCCTGTCTTCAGAAGGACCGTCCTTGGTCTTTGGTGCAGAGTAGGGCATGTCGCAGGTGGCACGAAGGACAGGTTGTAGCAGCACTATCCTCACTCCAACAGAACTATCTCACTGGACATGACCCCGTGGGTCTCCAAAATAAGTTACTGAACATAAAGAAAAAAACCTTTCTTGAGAGGGGCAATTTTACCGATCAAGGGAAAACTTCTGAATTTTCGCATCTTATAACAAATAAATGATATGTCCTATTCTATCCTAATGAGGTAGCATGGGTACTTCCATAATAAATACTTTTCATTTTCAGTTCAAACATGCTCAGCTGCTTTCAAAAACCAAAAAACCAAAACAGAAACCCAGGCATGTAAAATTAAGTGTTTTAACTTGATAAAGTACTAGCACAGCAGTGGCTTCTAAGGGAAGAGCTTTCAAACGAAATGATCATTTTTGGTAATGACCGTAGAAGATGGTGCTATCGCTGTGAAAGGATGGAACCAATCCAGAACGAGCCAGCTTTTGATTAAGGACAACGGAATTGAATCAGATGCCAGAAATACTCACTTGGAAATCAAAGTCCCATCATCATCCCTGGAAGCATTTCTGGAACTTTCCCTTTGGACACAAATTTTTGTCTTCCAAAGGAGCAGACATAATACAGAGCAAATAGCAGACAGAGGAAGATGAGTCCCAGTTTGCCAGGCACCAAAAGGGAATTAGTGGCCCTGAGTCACATCTCTAGGAGCCCCACTGGGTGAGGGCTTTCACCAGGACCACACATGTCCACTCAGCAAGGGGAGTCCTCAGGGATGTTCACCTTACTCCCCAGCCCATCGAAACTGAAACAAGACAACCCAGAGAGAGAGAGAGAGAGAGAGAGCACATGTTAAATTCAATGAGTTGGGGGGCCAGCCCCACGGCCACGTGGTGGAGTTCCCGTGCCCCGCTTCAGCAGCCCAGGGTTCGGATCCTGGGCAGGGACATGGCACGGCTCATCAGGCCATGCTGAGAGGGCATCCCACATGGCACAACCAGAAGGTCCTACAACTAGGATACACAACTATGAACTGGGGAGGGGAGGTTGGGGAGAAGAAGAAGGGGAAGAAGAAGAAAAAGATTGGCAACAGATGTTGGTTCAGGCGCCAATCTGGAAAAGAAACAAAAAAAATCAAATGAATTGCTCACGTAGGGCACGCAAAGCGTCTAACTGTGAGGTGAAACAATGGAAAAACAAACTTACTGGCCTCCTGGCAGGAACCTTGTTCTTTAATGAGCACAGGCCTCGTGCTTCACTGTCTCATCCCCTGGGATGATGCTGTTTGGTGCGACAGAGGATGAACTTTCCCTGCAGAGGTCAACATGCATTTGTTTTTATAAAATCAGGATTCTGCTCTATACTTTCATATCTCGGTTGTCAAATATCCACTGTGATTATAATCATTTTACTATTATTTGAGACAATTTCAAAGGTTACACAATATGCAATCAAAAGAATGTCCTAATTTGTTCCACAGTGGCCTGAAGGGAAAGTCACCAGACAACAGGCGGGGAGGGAAGGCTTACTTCAGCAGCAGTTTGAACAAAGGGATCTCGGAGGACCTGACGTTTTGAACTAAAACGGAGTAGAGAGTAGGAATACGTGTGTGGATCCTGGGGCGGAGATGAAGGGTGACTGCTCAGTGTGCTGGCAGCAGCAGTGCTTGTTCTGTCAGGTGGTTCTGAGAGTTTGCGTTAAACATCACTCCCTGGATGTCAACTGTAGTCATCAGACGAGATCGGAGACCGAGAGGTGAAGGGGTGTCTAGTTGGCGAGGGGGAGTTAACAGCTTCCGTTGGAAATATGTTTGCTTAAGGTGCCTATAACATACACCTGGAGCATTATAGCTCTGAAATAAGATCTGGACGTGGTTTTTAGACATCGTCATCATAGAGATAACAGTGGAAGGCATTGAAGCAATAGAAGAAATGCACAAGAGTACTGAGACAACGTAGGGTCAATGGAGAGAATAGGGCTCACATTGAGTCCTGAGCTTTCGCAATAGTGCTGTGTGAGAAGGACCCTGTGAAGGACACCAGGGAGTGTGAGCTGGTTCACAGGCAGTCAGGAGCCTGAGATGTCGAGAAACGGAGGACAGGGAATCATTCCAAATGAAAATCGTGGCCCGGTTCTGCGTTTGTTCCAAGTAATAGAAAGATGCAGAAACACTCTTTGGATTTAATTATGGGGAGATAGCTGTGATATTATCAAGATTGATTAATACACAGACCATTGTCTGAAGTGTGGGGGAGTGAGGAGCTGGTAATTCCATGAACACTGATCTTTCAGCTTCATTGTGAAGGGGAAGGAAGACGTGGGGCGAGAACTAGAGAGAAATGGGTTCAGGAGAGGCTGTTGTTTCAACAATGAAGAGATTGAATGAGTGAAAGGAATTCGATGGGGGAGGGGAGGGGAGATTGCTAGCAGAGAACATGACGTTTGGAATCAATAATAAAACTTCTCTAGAGAGGAGGAAGAAGGGAGACAATTAGGCTAAACCAAGGATCAAGATGAATTTTCAATGGAATCAGGAGAGGAGTCATTGATGGTTAAGAATGGTGGGATATTTGTAGACTTTGCGGCAGTGAGCTCAAGTATTTCTTGTAATGATCTAACTCATCAACATAGCAGGAGATGACCCCCTTGGTGGAAAGTGAGGGGAAAGGCAAGAAGTTTTTAGATTGGAAAGGCTCGGTGAAGGTCTGAACTGTTTCTGAAGCCCGGAAGGACGCACCAACTATCACGGCGCCGTAGGATGTAAAGGGAAGGAAAAGGAGGACATGTCGCTTCTCTCCTGTCAGGATGTGTGTCTGCTGGCACAGCCTGAGCCAGCAGCTGGGATGGCTGCTTTGTGTCCTGAGAAAACAGGGTCCGAGGTGGAAACCTACACCGAGGACCGGGCCGGGCAGTTCTACGGGAGATGTGCAGTGACATGTGGAGAGCCCGTGCTGCTCAAATCACAGCCTAATGTGCTAATGACATCTGAATCCCCCAATACACAAACACGCACTGTGGTAATGTCTGGTAACACCAGCTAAATTGACAGGAAAAATGTCACAGCTCAGTGTCATAAGATGGACACTGAGCATCCTGGCTGCTAGAGTATTTCGGGTCTTCGTTGTTGTCAATCTGGATGTTTCAGACATGCATCTCTCTTCTCACCACTGAGACTGTGCCTGTCGCCTCCTACTCAACCTCTGAGGCCCCACTGCGATGCCGTCGTCTTCCCTGACGCTTCCTCCTTGGCTGGTTCACCGTGTGCTCTCTGTGCTCCTGACGGTTTGCCCCTCTTTAGAGCTCTTTGCACGTGGACCCAGAGTTATTTCTTTACCCTGCATCTTTCTGGCTGGTTTGTGAGCAGGGTCTGTCTCTTATTCATCTTTGCAGCTCTGTTCTTCCACACAAGAATGCCAGCAGAAGTTGAGGGACATACCCTAAAGGGAAGACTTAGTGATTGTATTATTGGCGGTACTTTGATGTTTTGTTTTGATTTTGGTGAGGGTGCTAGAGGGTGGACTGCCAATCAGTGACAGTCCCAGTCGCTCAGTGCTCAGCTTATTATTTTGACTTGAATTTTACTAATGAGTTTGTGTCATTTACTCAGTATACAACATGCTTGATTGGGCTAAATGAGGAGAATTCCATAACTCAGGACCTGCAGGGAGGCTGATGCATGCACAGCAATCTGCAGTACTGTCCCCAAAGTGGGATTACACAAGTCTGGGCAAAGTCCTCGGAGGACCAGGAGAGGGGGCCCAAGGAGGATGTGGTTGAAAACCAGAACAGTGATGACATCGCTTCACATTTTGCTCCCTTGACACCCTCAGACCTCAGGGCTTTGCTGTCTATGATCATTCTCAGAGTGCTGGGAAGCCCGTTATGTATCGCACTACTGCCGTCCCCACTACTGTAGATTTTGGTAGAGTGTTTACCTTGGCTTTGATTGTGTCTCTACAGAGCCAGCCACCTGGTGGTCTGCTCATGTCGGGTCACACTTGATATTTAGCCTTTTGTGGTCAGAGACAGCGCTGTCCTGTGTATTCATTCCTCTGGGGCCTAGAACACAGCAGGTGTCCAATCACTAGGTGGAAGGCATCCATCCTCATAGAGCCTTCAACTCTGTGCTTTGTAATTATCGACTTTAACAGAAAGATTTGAAAGTACAGTGCTTCGCAGTAATTTTCTGATATTGTCAAGAAAGACTGTCCCATCAAGAATATGAAGCGTATCTTTATGAAGTGTCTTTACTTGAATGGGGATTAAGTTGGCTGCCCTGGAGACATTTTCCTGTCATTTCTGTTCGTCTACTTGCTAGTTGCATTGTATCTTTGATAAGTACTTTCTCAAGATATTGAGCAGTGTTTGCTAAATCTTGACTTCTGTTTCTTTTATAGATAGTCACTGATGATTTTCTCCCATTCCTATCGGTCCAAAACTCTTTCATAAAGAACAGATTTGAGTATCTTCTTATTCACTGTGGAGGCTTTTGTGGTCATGATGTATATCTCATAGACTAGACCTCAGGGATATGATGCTTTTGATTAAAGATGAGTATTTATTATATTATTATGGTGTATGTAGGAGGAGAAAAATTGAGAAGGAATGATGGTTTTCAGTTTCTCAGGTATGTGTATATATATATATATAAACATATATATTGAAAATTTTGGGGGCCGGCCCAGTGGCGCAGTGGTTAAGTTCGCACGTTCTGCTTCTCGGCAGCCCGGGGTTTGCGGGTTTGGATCCCAGGTGCGAACATGGCACCGCTTGGCAAAAGCCATGCTGTGGTAGGCATCCCACGTATAAAGTAGAGGACGATAGGCACAGATGTTAGCTCAGAGCCAGTCTTCCTCAGCAAAAAGAGGACGATTGGCAGTAGTTAGCTCAGGGCTAATCTTCCTCAAAAAAAAAAAAAGTTTCTTAATAATGGACGTGTTACTTTTTAACTCAGGATAAGATAAAATTTAAAAAAAAGAAGCTTGTTTATGATATAAAGGTGGAGTTGAGAACTGGGATATAATGCAGGTAAGTCATACCCAATGGAATTTACTGCAGAGCCGTGTGTTTTCATCCCTCCATTGACAAGGTGGACATTCACGCGGGTCCAAGTCAGGCTGAGTTTGCCTGGTGACCAGCTCTTTCTTCTGACCATCACCTCTGGGATGTGAGTTGCTGTCAGTGGCCCTGCTGTGGGGACCAGGGCCGGTCACAAGGTCTGCTGCAAGCCCAGGAGAGTCCCCAGTGATCCTGCTCCAGGGCCAGAACATCAGCATACCGGTGACTCCGTGTGGCTTTGTTTCCTGGGTGTATCTTGTAGGTAGCCTTGTAGACTCATCGGGTCATATTCTGATCCCTGGAATCTATGACCACGTGGCTCCTCTTACTGAAGAGGAAAAAAAAAATGTACGAAGCCATTGACCTGGACCTAGAAGAATACCGGAATAGCAGCCAGGTTAAGAAATTTCTGTTTGACACCAAGGTATGATCACAAGTTGATGGATAATCTGAACAAAGAATGATGGTAACAAATATTTTCCCAAGGCTTAATTTACTGTGTCCTGTTTATCTGCACATCTTAGAACTGAAAGCAGATGTTAATTCCAAGGGGGACTTTCACTTTCAAGGCCACTTCCCTGTGGTCTAGATCAAGCAGACCTTTATCTGGGGTCCCACTGGCACCGGACTCAGGCACCTAACCGTGGAGCAATTGCTCATTTCACAGATGCGTTTTTCCAAATCAGTTTTCTGGACTCAATCCCAAGCCGGCCTGCAGCCGGTGAGCTGGGCTCCCTAACTGTTTAAAGATTGAGGATAGTCTGAGGTTATTCCAGCTCCATGACCCTAATTGTTCATTTTTCTAGACAAAACCAAGAGACTTAGGGGCTAATCTGTAGACTGCCACGTCACTGCTGCCTTGGTGTAATAAGTAGACCCAAAGCCGAAAGCGTTACTGGCAAATTTAGATTTTTTCCTTTTCCCTTCTCCTCCTCCTCCTCCTCCTTTCTAAAACGCTTGCCTGCTAGGGTGTTTGCTAGCTATGGCTGGTTCCTGGGGGAACAGCCAAGAGAGGGAGAAGCATGCAGAAGAGAGCGATAGAGTTTCTTATCATGAAGTGTAGCTCTTCCTCAGACTAGCTCTACAGCGGCCATAGCAAGATTGAAAACTGGCTCACACATCTGCAGAGTTCTTTGAAGCCTTCTGAAAAATAAAATACATTTAGCACACAAATTATCATCGCAATGACTGGGATAGAAATTTATAAATGAACCCAAGTTTCTGAAAGGGCCCCTTTGCCATCTAGTAACTGCAAACTTCAGCGACGAGGGGCCCTCGCCAATGGGAGTGGCTTGGGCAGGCGAAGGCAGCAGAGATCTCGTGTCCTGAGGGGAAAGTCCACTTGTACTGTTTGTCCAGACATATCTAAGTGAGGCGATAATTAACTTGCCATTAACCGTGTCACAGATGTACAGAAATTGGTGATGCAAGCAATACAATTCAACTGAGTTTTAATTAAACATTCTTTCATATAATAAAATACTTTTATTTCAATTTAGGAGGAAATTCTAATGCACCTATGGAGGTACCCATCTCTTTCTATTCACGGGATTGAGGGCGCCTTTGAGGAGCCTGGAGCTAAAACAGTCATACCTGGCCGAGTTGTAGGAAAATTTTCAATCCGTCTAGTCCCTCACATGAACATGTCCGTGGTGGAAACACAGGTAACAAACGTGCATTGTTCTTCTGTCCAGCAGCGCCGTTCCTGAGAGCCACATGCCACACAGTAGTGAGCAACTCAGTTGTTAGCATTGAAGTATCACTTTTTTCCAATACAGAAGGGACTGGAACAAATGTCAAGAAACCAACAGGATTTTTGTTCAGTAAAAATCTCTTCCCTCAATTATATGCAATTACAGTCATCAGACAAATAACCATTTGGAGTTGGAGTGATGGGAAATTTTTGAAAACTAAATGGTGCATAAAAAGGCAAGATGGGTTTTACACACAGACGGAGAAGCTACTTGTCTACGGCTGGACTGAGCCGGAAAATCTTTACCCCCAGCGTTGGTTCGTCCATGATGTCTGAAATGAACCCCCTGAAAGCAGCCACCTTAATGAAAATGTTTGTGTCTGGAAGGAGGTGCGTGCCTGAAGTATCGACCTATCATCAGTGTACCTCAAGTTGCACAGAAGGTAGACTCTGAAGAAGGGAGCTCAAGGAATACCTCGGCGCCCTCTCTCCATCCACTGTCCGCTTTTATCGTCGTCTTAGCGCTAATTACATTCTCAAAGATCCTCCTTCCCCTCTGCGTCCCTCCGTCTTTTTGTTTCCATCTTCCTCCCTCCTTCCCTTTCTGGATGGACTGTTCCTCCTCCTCACAGCACACACTTTACATGAGCGCAGGACGGTCTTCGTCTTGCTCACAGCTATGTCCCAGCACCTAGAACAGTTCCTGCCACGTGACAGGTGTGCCTTAAATGTTTGTCGAAGGGATGAATATTTCAGAGTATGGAGTTTTTCTCTGGTGGATTTCCATAATGGCAACCGGAATGGAGCCCAGGGGAGAGAGAAAGATGCTGTCAATGAGCCTCCTTCACAGCTTAGCGTGAAATTGCTCCCACTTTTTGGAAATTTCCAAGTGTGTAATGTTCCCAAAATATTCCTTAAGATACTGATAAGTCCAAAAAGAGGGATATTCAAATTGAGAAGTTCTACTTGTGTTGTGTTTCATAATTACCTCAAACATTCATCATATTTGTATTACCCACAATATCATTCAAGGTTTCATAATTACCCAAATTCATAATAAGCCGACATTAACAGTGAGACACTGTGGTCGGGGAGGGGTGGGGACGGGAGGGGGGATTGGGGGGTCTCGGGAGGGGTGGGAGTGAGAGCAAGCATTCCTCACACTGGGCGCAGCTCTCCGTCCTGGAGACCCGGCTCACTCCGCGTCCTCCCTCTGGAAGAGCTGAGGGAAAATCAGAACGCTTGAATGCGTCAGCTTGGGATTCCAATCAGTTTCTTGATACAAGGCTATGAGAGCTACTCAAAATTTTCTCTTACAACTGAAAATGTTACCTTTAGGTAAAGCAGCATCTTGAATATATATTTTCCCAAAGAAATCGTTCCAACCAGATGGTTGTTTCTATGGCACTAGGACTACACCCATGGATCGCAAATATTAAAGATAATCAGTATCTTGCAGCAAAAAGAGCCATCAAAACAGGTTAGACTTATGCTATTTTGATTGCTGGTTTACACTGGGAACAAGGGGTGGTACCCGGTGGGGCTGTAGATAAAGCAGACACTTTTAAAACTTCACTGTGGACTCTCCTTTTATATGGGCTGCATTACTGACGGTAAACGGTGTGGTTCAGGGCTCTTTACACACACTGTCTCATGAATCCTCCCAACAGCCCTCCCCGGGGTGCAGATTAAGGCGAGAAGAGATTAAATAATTTGCTGGAGGGCACTCAGCTAGAAGTAGCGAAGCCAGGGTTCAAACTCACGTTCTGGAGACCTGAATTTGGGGGAAAATGATGGACTTGGAAACCTCCCAACCCTCCTTCTGCAAAACTCATGGAAATATTGGCCGATACATAAAAACTTTTAAAAGCACAGCTGAACTTGCACGAAAGTAAAGGAAGTCCTCTGGGGTTAAAAATGAAGAAGCTAAACTGTAGTGGAGCGAGCAAGCTGGCACCGGGCTGCCCTGTGGGGACTTGCTCTTCCCGGTCACAGAGCTCTGGGTTTAATGGCCTCCAGACCTCCTTGGAGCACTAACTCTCTGCGTCTATGAGTACAAGGGACACAGACGTCAAAAATTAGAGGACAAGTCCAACACCGAGAGCCATACTTCTCTACACAATCATCCCCACTGCCCTCAATTGTAGCAGTATTTTACCAGTAAAATTTGGGGGTGAAGAAAAGAGGAAGAAGAGTTAGGAAGTTAAATGGAATGCCAGCTGAAGAGAGATGTGTGATTGAAATGTCAAATTCAACAGTAAAGACATGAAATACAGGAAAATGCAGGAATGCATAAGGCACCTTTTTGTCTGTCTGTGTGCTAAACCAGTCCTGCCAACAAAGGACAGTCGTCTGCCACATAATGAGTTTTTCGTCAACAACGGACTGCATGTATGACAGTGGTCCCATAAGATTAGCACCATATCACCTAGGCGTGTGGTAGGCTATACCACCTAGGTTTGTGTGAGTACACAACAATTAAACCATCTAACAATTAAATCACCTAACGATGCATGTCTCAGAATGTATCCTGTCGTTAAGCAATGCACGAGTGTACATCATCTTTATTCACATTCACGCCTTGCTCTGTGGATCCAGAAGACACGGCATGTTCTCTTTTGTGTCTTCATTTATTTTTCATTCCCACTCCATCTCTGGCAACTTTCCCTATAGCCTAGAAGGTTTCAACTCATCTCTTTCTAGACCCCAGGATATCCATTAAAACTGTTTCCTGGGATACCTTGAAAGTTGAGTACAAACACTGCAACATTCAGGTGAAAGTTGAGTACAGCGATTTATTCATATGTTGGTTACAAAAGAAACACAAAACACCAAAGAAATGTGTTCCTAATATTTAATATTAGTGTTTCTAATACTTAATTCGTGAAGCAACCATAAAAGTAGGTAGGTACATCTTCTGTGGTACTCTGGCCAAAAACACATGACCTCTTCCAATCGTGAAAAAACGTCAGATAAACCCAAACTGAGGGACATTTTACAAAACAACTGATCAGTACTCTTCAGCAGGGTCAAGGTCATGAAAGACAAGGGAAGACTGAGAAACAGTCACAGACAAGAGGAGACTAAGGAGCAATGACAAAATGCCGTGTGGGATTCTGCATTGGATCCTGGTACAGCAGAAGGGAAAGAGTGAAATTCAAATAAAGGCTGAGTCTAGTTAATAATATTATCCAATGTTAATTTCCTATTCTTGATAATTGTACAATAGTTATGTAAGATGTTAACATTAGGGAAAGCAGAGTAAGGAATATATGAGAACTCTCTCTGTACTACTTTTGCAACTTTTCTGTAAGTCTAACGTTACTTTAAAATATTATTTAAAAATATTTTTTGAAAGTAGATAATAGTAAATAAGGCAACCACAGTTTTCTTCTTGACTCTATTGACTATTTTAGAATATAAATTGCATGATATCAAGACGCTTACTTATCCCAGCCACCAAATTTCATGGTGGGAAAAAAAAAAAAAAAGAAAGAAAGATAAAGTGAACACGACATTTGCGGAGATCACTGGGGGTAGTCTTCTCATTAATTTATTCAATGCCTTCTTTTCCTGTGTTTCAGTGTTTGGAACAGAACCAGATATGATCCGGGATGGATCAACCACACCAATTGCCAATATATTCCAGGATGTTATCCAAAAGAGTGTGATGATGCTCCCGCTGGGCACTGTGGACGATGGAGAGCACGCGCAGAAGGAGAAAATCAACAGTGAGCAGGTTCTTGAGGGGGCTGATCTCTCAGTGTGCAAACCACAGGGTGTCCACATCAGTAACCTTCCGACATGCTGCATATTTTAGATTGAATTTATGTCATCAAATCTTCCTGTTTAAATTGTACACTACTTTTCCTCCATTATTTGAATGGAAATAACAGTTTCTCTTTATTTCTTCTTTTGTTAGGTGGAACTACATAGAAGGATCCCAATTATTTGCTGCCTTTTTCCTAGAGACGGCTAAGCTGCATTAACAACGACGGGAACCTTCCAGCTTACATCTGAGCTGCTGACATATCCCCTCTCTCACATCCCTGGACAGGAATAGAATCTAAATATCCAGAGAATTTCTGTCCAGTAAACAATATTTTCCCTCTTTAATACGTCTTTGGACATTTGGACCAGTAATAAACTATTTTAAAGGTAGAGACACTGGAAATGGCTTAATGTCTCTGTTGCACACCTCTCTAAAGTCACAGCTACCTTCAACAACTTGATTTCCCCAAGTCTGGCCCCAGTAGTCCCCGGACTGGACTCATTCTGCCCTTCCAGCACAAGGATGGTTCTTCGATTAGACTTCTCTTGCCATTTGATTGGTGGAATTGCTCTAGTTTGCTGTGTCCTGAGGTGCTCAGGACACATAATCATTCATCCACTGACTGTCAGTACTTATGTCACCGTTGCTTTCACCACACATTCCTTTTATATTGTTAATAAAAACATTGGTCTACCCCACCGGCTACCATGATTTCCCTGGGGGTTCATTTTCAGATGAGTTATTGAAGCGTGATACATATTCACTTCTTGCCTCCCCTTCACTTTTTCCTTTCTTGAAAAGTTTTGAAACAGAAATGACCAATATTCACACTCTTATGCCATTTGGGATTCCTTGTGAGAAGATGCGTCTATCTTTATTCTAAGCCTCTTTACCTTTGCTGTGAGTGACGCCAGCCCACCGCCCCTCCTGCATCCTGTTCTGTCTCACTACCCCATCGGGAGAGGCCACTCTCCCTCTGACACCTGCGCACATGGAAATTCACCACAGCAGAATCAGCCCTGATGGAATTCTCTCACCCCGTTGGGATTTTACTCAGTGACTACATCTAAATTGTTCAAAGCTTTAAATAGCATCAATTTTAGACAGAGAACTGATCAACCTGACATCAGTAACACATCCCAAATTTGAAGCTGTCAGCTCAGGTTGCATTCATCAGTCATTTCAGTCGACCATCTTGTTTGGCTTGATTGGATTTGATGGTGTAAACAAATAAACAAAAGCACGTAAGTTTTCTACAGCTAAGTATAAGTAAACAAATCACTTCAGTCTTTATGAATTCACTATTTAAATAGCATTAATGGAGAAGAAGTTAAGGGTTTATTAAAAATGTTTCTCTTATGATTCCAAATAAAAACAAAGTGCCACACATTCCATCTCTTTGTGGGTGCTTGAAATGTCAGTTTTAAAGCTTGCTGCGTCATGTCTAAAACGGCTGGATCATGGGGCCAGCTTACCCTGCCTCTTGTCACAGAAACGGGACCCACCTGTGGCATCAGCCTCGCTGAGGCATCCATAAGGAGCCACTTCTTCTCTGGTGCTGGACAACATCAAGTCCTCTTGGTTAAATATTCGCAGGTGTTTGGTACTCGTCACTATTTAAGCACAGTCCATGCTCGCCAGATTTGGTTGAATCTTGTGAGGTTTTCGGATTCCGTGGACCTACCTGATGTATTTGGCAGAGGTCCCAAGGACTAACTGTACACGAGGTTTCTGACGCCAATTTATATTTTAACAAGGGTGTTCATAGTAGTCAATTAACAAAAGTTGGTTGTAAAATATAACCATTTCTGAGCAAGGGAACATCAGTTTTACCAAGTCACTAAATAAGAAGATGTATTTGCTGATCTGCATTCCTGCTGAATCTCTGAGACCTGCAGTGTCTTGGTCAATTATTCAGCTGCCACCAGGTGAGGAGAGGAGGAGGACGAATGAGGTCATTGAATCTAGGAGATTCCAACCCTGGGATGCCTGAGTCCAGAGCCGTGGTTTTCTGCCTCCCCGGGTCATGATGGGTCTCCCCAGCTCTCATTGATGGGTCCACGTTTTCTACCCAAACCCAAGCCATGTGGCTACCTGGGTCTTGCTGTGGTTTGGGAGCCAGATAGGAAGTATTTTCCGGATAGATTACATTCAGAGGGATGACAGAAATCCGCCCAGTGATTAGCCAGAAGACCAATTAACTAGTAATAAGAAGACAAAGAGGTTGGGGATAGAGAAATTTAAGTATTTGCTTTAAAAAATTTTACCAAAGAAGCATATGCACATGGATAAAGATGACCACCCAGTATACTTATTGGGAGTATATAGTGACATGATCAGGAGGGGACGTCATCGTATTGAAGGAGGGCAACATGTCAGGTTTGGGACTGTCCAGGTTTGGACTGTCAGTTAGATTTGGTAGATGCTCTTATGGAAGATAACGAGGACTGGGAATGTTCTTGGTTTTACGTTGTATTCATAAAAATAAACCTTGCGTGAGTGTGTGCTGGACAGTGCAAGAGCCCTGTGGTGACACACGTTCTCTGCACTTGCAGCTGGAGGAAGGCAGTCGGCCACAGACACACAAAGAACCTGGTCTGGGCTTCTTCTCGCTCCACATGTTCATTCCAGCGCATCCCTCCCTCAGCCTCTGTGTTAGCCAGACACCAGCCCAGCCCAGCGCAGCCCAGCCCCCTCTTCTGAGAACTGGACCCCGATCCTCCTGCATTTTTCATTAGAACCCGTTAGAATCCGAATTCGGCTCGTGGCTTCCTAGGGTCTGCGACTCTGAGGACCCCTGCTAGGAGCATCCAGAGGCTGTTCTCCTAACCCGGAGGTGCGCACGCGCCTGGCACAGCAGGAAAACCTCGCTCCGTTAGAGGAGGCCTCAGAGGCGCCGGGCATCGCTTGGGCCGGTGGAGGCGGAGGCCGGCCGCCCGGCCCGCAGGCCTCCGGCTCCCGCCCGGCCCGGGCGCGTCCGTTTCTCCCGCACCGCCCTCGGGGTTCTTTACCGCGGGCGGGCGAGCGAAGGGGTGGAGTGAGGAGGGATGGAGAGGGAGGAGGCGGGATCGCCCGGGGGTTACCCGCTCGGGGAGCCGCTGGAAGTGCCAGGTGGCCTTCCCGGTCAGACGCCGCCAGGCTCTCAGCCTGACGCGCGTCTCCCCTTCCTTAGATTGACTCCTTCGGCTTTCCGTTTTCCTCTTGGGGAGGGGTGGGACTTCCGGTTTCATCACCGGAAGACGACGAGCCGGAGGAGTCCGTCAGAGGGGCCAGCAGGAGCGATTGCGTCGGCAAACGGGTAAGTTATTCTCTGACCGGGCCGGGGGGGGGGAGGTTTGGAGGCGGGGACCGTCCAGCGTCTGCGCGGGGCCTGGGGGCGGTGGCTTGAGGGCTCGGGCCGGGCAGCTGGGCGCCGGGAGTCCCGCCAGGGCCCTTCGCTCTTCCTCCTCCCTCCTCCCCCCGCCTCAGCCCCTCCCCCGCTCGCCGGTCCCTCCCGACGCCGCCCAGACTCGCCCGACACCCGCCCGCCGCCCGCGCGGCGTCGCAGCCGCCCTGCCCCCGCCGTCACCTGCTCGCTCCGCGAGCCGGGCTCCCGGGGACCCGGCGGGCCTCCGTTTCCCCGCGGGCCCGGGCTCTCGGCGCGGAAGCGGCGCCCCGGGCGCCCCACGCAGCCCTGCACGCAGTCGGGGCGCTTCCGACCGCCTGGCTTCTCCGACTGGAACGCGGGCGCCCAGGCGGGGAGCTGCCCGGTGGGGGGGGGTTTCTAGTCCGGGCGGTGGTGTCCGTGGCTGCCCGCCCACTCCCTGTTTTCCCCAGCGCACCGATGCGCTGCTGCCACCCTCGCCTCCTTCGGTTGAGGATGCTGGTGCCCGAGAGCACCACGCCTGGAAGTGGACGGTCCTGGCCACTCAGGGTCCAGCTGCTCTCAGCAACTAGCGGGAGACCCCAGGCTGCCGCACGTCGCTGCTGGCAGCAGCGGGATCGTCCCTGGAGATACCCACCTCTTCCTAGTGGGCGAGCACGGCCTGAGTGTGCGTGCCCGCTTTCTGGAGCTTAGTCGGGGGGAGGTGGGTGCCAGGAGCTGCTGACCCCTGCGGTTGCGTTGAGTTTTGAATAGCCTGTTTATTGGGTTGGGGGGTTCTGGACTAGGACATCTTGGCAGGGTTGGCATCTGTGGACACATATGTAGGATTATTTTCTAGGTAATCATAGCCCGAATGGTGATTGTGTCGGGACTTTACAGTCCGTGCCGGTGGAACTAGTTACAGTATGCACCTGGTTTGCGGTGAAGCGTTAGTCCAGATGCAGCACTGCCTGGGGAAGGTCACTAACACGTATTGATTAGAACATCGTTAGGAGAGATTTTGATGCCTTTTGCTTTAATTAGCAAAAGGGAATGAACAGATATAATTGGGTTTTGAAATAAGCCTGTCACTATCAACAAGCATCCTGTTTCCTCCAACTTTGTTAAATGTACTTCTAGAGGCAGAATTCTGTGGAGGGAATGACGTTTTTCTGTTATTGTCCACATTAAAATGTTGCCATATTAACATTAATGCAAATTTTTGAACACTTCAAATAGTTATATTTTAACAGAATTTTGACCTGAAAAAGTCTGTAACTTCCGTTCAAAGAGGTGATAATTATTTTGTTTGTTCATGTGAATATACCAAAGATGGAACTTTCACTGCAATTTTGTACTTGTATATTTGTGATAGATTTTTAACCCAGTTTTCAATTAGGAAAGATAAATTTTAACTTTTAAAAGTTTACCAAAATGTATAAACTTTCATGATTTTTGGATATTATGTCTATTTTATTTAATTACTTTGGCTAGTTCTACAGAGTTTACACACATTAATAGAAAAATGAAATTGAAGAAATGGTATAAACTTTTCCAGTGTGGTATGAGATTTCTAATTTTCATTTTTTCTAGTGTAGGAGTATTGATTTTTGTTTTAATATTTTCAATTTAAAATTCTAATTAATTCAGATTTCTCTTACTGAGTAGAAATGTGTAATTATACATTTTCTTCATTTTTTTTTCTAATGATCATATCTAAAATAATTGAATAGTGTAGTTTGGGGAAATGTTATAATGTTTTTACTGAATTTAGGTTTTCCCCCTCTATCCTTAATAGGTACTATTCTTTTTCCCACAGCTATTCAGACAGT
This sequence comes from Equus caballus, assembly GCF_041296265.1. Lineage (NCBI taxonomy): Eukaryota > Metazoa > Chordata > Mammalia > Perissodactyla > Equidae > Equus > Equus caballus. The sequence goes on from NW_027221988.1 coordinate 117,827, forward strand.
GTGAATACTGTCCTCATGGGCCGAGGCAGCTGTACACTTAATAACTTTGGGATTGTCAACATCACCTCTCTTCTCTGAGTGTTATTGAAAAATTTGAGTAATATTTCTGTAACTATACCTCACAGTGATGCTAGCGTCAAATGAGATAATAAGAATGCTTTTTAAGTGGTAAAGAGCTATAAGTTTTACTACTGTATTTTTAGTATCTAATATGTTTACTAATGTTCACTAGCTTACAAGTTGACAATCAAAATGAGTTAGTCATTGTCTTTGAGTTTTGCCCTCTGCATTTTAAATCAATGTAGTGAACCTGAGTGGAGAAGGGAAAAACAGTCTCTGAAAATAAAAGTCAGAGCAGTCAAACTTAGTTGTATAAGAAGGAATAGTTCCAAGTTCAATGAATGTGATAAATCCTTCATTTTACTGGGTAATTGGGCAGAGTCTTTTAAAGTAGCACTCTTGTTATTTTATCTGATGTCCTGTCAGAATTAGACAAGTGGATATGAGTTGTTTCTGTCCATTCCTCATGGACCCATTTCATGGAGAGGGGGCACAAAACTTCAAAATTAAATTTGGATTTTAATTAGTATCCAATTGTAATCTTGCTTATTTTGGTTGGCAGAATAATGCAACTCCTCCTTAGCCCTATCCCTCCCAATACAAAAGATTCCACGTCCTAGTTGCTAGAATCTGTGACTATGTTATGTTACATAGTCTATGGAATATGTAGTAACGTGTAAAATGTAATAATATGTAGTGTTATAATTTAAAGCAAAGTTATTCGTTAAGGTCTATTTCAAAGTGAAATATTTTTTTTGGTAAGGTTGATTGGCCCTGAGCTAATGTCTGTTGCCAATCTTCCTCTTTTTGCTTGTACACTTAATAACTTTGGGATTGTCAACTGACCTAACGTCTGAGCCCATCTTCCTCTATTTTATGTAGGATACTGCGAAAGTGTGGCTTGACAAGTGGTGCTAGATCCGTGCCCAGGATTGGAACCTGCGAACCCCTGGCTGCTGGAGCAGAGTGTATGAACTAACCATTACACCACTGGGACGGCTCCAAAAGTGAACCATTTTATTAATGTTCATTCATTCTGTTTTTTATTGTGAACTTCAGAAGAACGCTAGGTGAGTGGTTTGGCCCTGGCATGCATCATGTATGTGTCCTGGGTTAGTGTTCTGAGGCCTGTATTGGACATCTTTAAAATGTGGTTGTTAGGGAGGCAATGTAGTTAGTGTTAGAATTCTTGGGGGTTCATATTCCAGCCTCTATGTATTAGTTGTAGGAAAATGGCCTTAGTTTCTTCCTCTCCAAGTGGAGAAATGATGTGTCTTTGAGTAGTTGATGAGATAATGTGTGTGAGCGTGGCTTAGAAACTATAAAATGCTGTCTCTGCACAGATTATTAAGACTACTCTACAGTCTTTAAATCCAGCCTTAATACATGCAACGTGAGAGTTCTGCACAACAAGAGGTCGGAAACATGGATTCTGTACCATGGGTTCTGTGGAGCAGGCAGAACCTTACCTTGCTGCCATATTGGTTTTGCCTTCTCTTACTTGAAAAACCAGACAGGCGCTTCCTTCCTTCTTTTTAGTCCCATTTGTAAGATTGATTCAGAATGGGAGTATAGGAATTAGTTTGCATTTTTCCAGAACTAATTTGTTACCTTTTTCATTTCTTGTCAAACATTTTAAGTTTAAAGAAAATGATTATTTTCCGTTTATTTAAATTCCCAAAATGCTTTATGTTCCAACAAATTCACTTCATTTAAAATTAATGAAGTTTTTGAAAAGTCTTTGTGCTAGGCACAAAAAGTAAACCATCCCACTTCTTGTCCTTGTAATCTTCAGTAACCCCAGCAGTCAGTCCCAAGATACTGGCTGTAACAGAACATTTGTCAGTGCCAGAGGTGCACGGCGGAGTAATTAGCTTGGCCTGGAGAAGTCACAGAAAATATCACAGCAACGTGGAAGACCCATGGGAGTTTTCTGTGCGGATGTAGGAGGAGAGGGCTTTTTAGGCAAAGAGGGCAGCTTGTTGGAAGGCACACCTGGTTGAGAACCAGTCAGCAGCCTAATGTGGGTCTTAGCAGGGCCTAAAAGAGGGAGAAGCGCCGAAAGAGGACAAGGTTTAGTTTGTCAAGGGCTTTGAATTGAAGGCTGTGTGCTTTACTTGGTACTTTTTCCTATGGTCAAGTTGAAACCGTCAAAGCTGTCAGATCTCCCACCCTCTGGTGTTGTCCCTTTTCCTTAATAGGTACCATTCCCTTTCGCACAGCTATTCAGACACTGAATACTGTCCTCAGGGGCTGTGTGAGAAGCTCGCTTCAGTAACTGAGGCTTTTCTGTGGAGGCCCCATTAGAGGAGGCTCTCTCCCTGGAGCCACTGAGGCACGCGAGAGGCTGGAGTTGATGACGTTCCACATAAGGCAGTAGAAGTAGAGTACAGAGGATAGAGTGGAGAGACATTTTTGATGTGGAAAGGACAGGATTAAGGGCCAGTGAAGGAGGAGGTGAGAGAGGGAGGAACTAAGAATAGTTTAGAGCACTGATCTTTGTGTAGAGAGCTGGCAGACTAGCTCCATGGAAGCAGGTTTGGGAGAGGAGAGCAAGATGAATTTGTTTTTGGTTGTATTGAGTGTTTGATATCTGTAGGTCATCCAGGAAGAGATGCTGAGATTAGAAGTAAGGTAGAGACTGGAAATAAAGGCAATGAGTCCCTGGACCATTTGAGGTGGCTGGAGAGCACGCAGAATGAATGAAGTAGACCAGGGAGGAAGATCGAGGCTGGGCAGGGGAAAGAAAAATACAAATAGCTGGGATTTGAGCATGTTCCTTCTTAGTATATGCCCGATGACGTCTGCAGAGTTTATCATTCCCTTTTAAATAGCAGGGGTCAGAACAAAGAGGACCCGAAAGGCCAGGTATTTGCTTTATTGGTGATTGTGTTTCAGCTCTGTGTGCTTTATGTTTCTCCTGTTGTACGATCAGTGTCTGAGTTGGTGATCTCTAAGCAGACGTGGAACCGTGAAATAGCATATCTCAAATTGCAGTCCAAGTTAGGAAAAAAACACACGAGGGATTTGAAATAAAAGATTTCCAAGATTCTCAAAATTCTAGGACTTTTTATTAAGTCTTGAATATACATTGAGTTGACACCTTCACAAACACAAACCCCTTTAGATTAGGAAATGACGTGGGAACGACGTTACACATTAAAAAAATCGGTCATTATATATTTATTAAAATCCTGAGGAAAACTTCAGATTTATCTAGAGCATTTTAGTATCTTACGTTCCTTTTGTATAATGCAGTGAACATATCCATTTTGTTAGTATTATGTAATTAAAACATAACTTCTATTAAATTTTAAGTCTCTAAGTGATAGAGTTTTTAAAAAAAAATATATTACATAGTTATTTTTTAAATATCCTCCTCCAGTGAGCAGATTTGACCTAGGCATTTGGAAAACTTGGCTCAGGTTGTTTTGTCCTGATAATTAACATTAATCTTTAAATAACTCTTTTGGCTTCAACATGGGGGAAGTTTATTAAAAGGGAAATGTCATTTGCTCTCTTTTAATGAATAAAACAAAACATAATAGCTGCCAAATTTTGTAGTATGTGCACAAAGATACTATATTATAGGGAATAGCCTGTGTTTTAGCAATGTATGATGTCCTACTGTTTTATTACTATTGAGTATGTGACAGTGACCGTCATTGCAAATATTTTAAATTTAAAACAATTTACGCCCTGCGGATAGATTATTGTGCAATAGCCATTTCTTTCTAAATGACGGTTAATGGATTTATCCTTTGAATACTATGTTTAGCATAATATAGCAGAACTAAAAGTAATGATCAAAAGACCAAGGTTAGCATGTGACGTTTCCTAAAGGCTTGAAATAACTTGGCGTTATGTATTAATAACATTCAGAAAACATAGTCATGCCTTAACATATTAATCTGCTTATATATTTCAGCTGAGGTGGTGATTTTTACTTTTGGCCGTCTTATAGAAAAGCTTTTTGAAAAGTTAACTTTCTCACATCAGCTGAAGTCTTTAAAAAATCTGATTAGTATTTTATAGAGAATACTTTCTTGCCTCTTTTGAATAATATAGGCTAATCATAGGCAGTAGCTTCATATATTGTTGGAAGAAGTGTAATTACAAAAATTAACTTGTCATACACCACAGCTCAGCAAAGTAACTTTCTTATAAGTCCATGGTCACAGTATGTTTTTGCAATTCAGCATCTGGCTCTGTGGGATATCGATGGCTTCTATGAAGAAAAGTACCAGGGTGAGCAATTAAATGCAAAATGACAGCATAAAATATGATCATTATGGTTATACAAAAGACGCATTTATGAATTTTGCAGATAACTGTCATTTTTCTGCTCATATTTTTCTGTTGCTTTGTTAGCTTAATAATTTTAGTACAATTTATTTTTTTCTTCTAAAAAATGAACACTGCCATTTTTATTATCCTGGCACTTGTTTATATGTCTTTTTTGTTTGTCAGTTTTGAAGATTAATGATAGTTGTTTCACTGTCTTTTGACACAATACTTTCAACTTGATTTCAAAATTGAAGAATTTAAAAAAATTGCATAGCAGTTGTATTATAAGAGTACCACTTCTTATGATGAGTAGTATTTTATCACGTGTGGTTTGGATAATAATCACCACCCGAAAGTAAGTTTTGCCAGTAGTTTCCTCGTAACATCACGTAGTGTTTTGAAGTATTTTTTATGGTATCAACTCTCTGATTTGGTCCAGGGTAAAACAGTGTTGACATGAGGAATCATATAGCAAAGTTGTTGTCTTTCTTTTGTCTCTTACTTGCAAAATGTATTCTACATGCAATGAAACTGCTGGACGTTGCGGAGAGGGAGTCACTCTGGAGGACTAAGTGTCCGTGTGACCTTTGGAGCATGCCATTGTGTGAAGCTCCGTAATGTTAACCTCCATTTTGTTAAGTTCCATTATGTTAACCCCTCTTGGCTCCTCTGCAGCCCTGCCTGTCTTTCCAGCCTTACCTTTCACTGCTGCCATTTTTGAAAACCTATGTGTTACCCAGTTGCTCTCGTTTTCTTTTACTTGTGCTTATAGTATCCCTGTCTCCCGAAATACAGTAGTCCCCCCTTATGTGGGGGGGATACGTTCTAAGACTCCCAGTGGGTGCTTGAAACTGCATAGTACTGAAGCCTGCATATACGTTTTTTCCGACATGTACACTGCTGTGATAAACTTAGAAATTGGGCAAAGTAAGAGAGTAACAGCAATAACTTCTGTTTGGCATATCCAGATTTCCAGCACGACTGCTCTTACACGTTGGGGAAATTATTAAATAAAATACGGGTGACTTGAACACCAGCACTGTGATACCTTGACAGGCGCTCTGATAACCAAGAGGGCTACTGAGTGACTGACAGGCGGGTATCGTGGATCCGGTGGAGAAAGGGATGATTCACGGCCCCGGTGAGAGGGAGCTAGATGGCACAAGATTTCATCACGCTACCTAGAATGGCGAGAAATTTAAAATTTGTGTATTGTTTATTTCTGGAATTTTCCATCGAATATTTTTAGACCTCTGCTGACTATAAGTAAGTGAAATTGCAGAAAGTGAAACCACAGGTAAGGGGGGGACCATTGTACTTTTTTTAGCCATTTGGTTAAATTCATCCTGAGCTTGAATGTGTGGTTGGAACTCTGTCCATTCTGTGAAGACTTTCTAATCTTAGCAGTCAACAGGAACTTCTTACTTTATGCTCTTGTGGCATATTTTGGGTGTCTGTTGTTATTATCAAAATATGCTTTGCAGATAGAGCATAGCTTAAGTTTTTTTTAATAAGTTTAAAAAAATCGTATTTACTGAAATCCTACTATATGCTGAGTACTGTGCTGGGTTCTGGGATGCTAGTGAAAGAGTTTATTTCTTCTGCTCAAGAAGGTCACATGCCAGTTGTAACGCAGAGTAGTAAGAACTGTGGTGGGGGCAGATGGGAATGTGCAGGCAGAGGGCTAATCCAGTGTCAGGGTTGGCAGTCTGGTTCTTGGAGGAGGCAGCAAGCCTGAGGCCTGAGGACAGCAGAGCACAGCCATGGAGCACGCGCAGGCCTTGCCCACCAGCCATAACTGCTTAGATGGCTTGGTGGATGGACCCGAATCATTGGGGACTTATGTCTCATGATGTTCTTGTTTTTTTTTTTTTTTTTTTTAAATTTAATCATTTTCGTGAGAACCTTTGAAAAAATTAATTTCCTAGTTTTCAACTTTTGGAACCTCTCCATAACCTGATTTAATATTGTCTCAGTGACTTAGGATTATTATTTTGTGCGTTGTCATGTTGGGCTCTAAGAAATCATGTCCTCTGGGCATTTTGACCCAGAGAAGGGTGTTTTTAAATATCTGAATGTTCCCTGATTACTTTTAATTTTTTCTGTCTGCTTTTTCTAGTTTTTCTTCCCTTTTCCCGTTTCACTGCTATCAGTGATCTTGTCTAGAGTAGCACAATTGCTCTCCATTATTTGCCATCGATAAGAAGCCAATGAATCAGGTTTATCAGTAAGTATCAGGAAGGGGTGATGGATCTGAGGAAGGAACTTAGAGACTCACCTTCAATCCCAGTACCTAAATTCAAACATCATCTCTTCAAATATGTTTTGCCGCTCCAAGCCCTTTTGGGCAGGTTTCTTACTTTTAGCTAAGGCTTGGTGGGTGATGTTGCTGCCTTGGTGAGTTTTTGATAGCTGAGGTGTTCGTGTTTCCCTGCATCACGATTCAGGTCATTTTGTTTTCGTTGCTCTCCTGATGTGGTCTAACTGTTTTGTCTGATTTCAGGAATGCTTTTAAATGGTTTATGTTTTAAGAATTAATAGACAAGGCTTATATTATCCATTTGTTCTTATATAACTTACTTCAATTATAGTATCAAAGCAGGCATTTTTTATTGTGATCAATTTTGAAGAAATTAGGTATATCAGTTTTATTTATTCATTATTAATTTCGTTAATAATCAAGTTCATGAATGATGAGTTTAGGAATCAGTGACACCCTCTGAATTAATTGCTTTGTTTATTTGGCAGTAAAGCAAAACTAGGACAGTATTATACATTTGCGATATGTTTCTATATTTAGATAGAGAGAGGTACTATCTGTTGTTATTAATGTTACTGTTATCTTTACCTTTTAAAAACAAATATATATACTAACAAACATGTCTGTGTGTGACTGAGAGAGAGAGTGTGTAAGTGTGTGTTTTTGTGTGTGTCCATACATATCTTTTAGCATTTCCAAATTGGCCCAGGTGATTCTAATCTAACCTTTCTGGTCAGAATTTTAAGTATGTAAAAATTCTGTATGAAAATGGTAATAAAAACGCAGTCATTCAGTTTCATAGTGCAATTACTTATTGTGACAATTCTTGTTCAGGAGGAGTCTGTTTCCACCAGCATTGTTTTGGACAGGGAGATGGCAAGTGTAGACTATACTCTTGAGTCTGTTAGGGAGTGACGCTTTTTCTACTGTAGTGCTGTAATAGCTTTACATTTTGTGATTCTGTGGGCTACGCAGACGTGATGTGTTCAAGATGAATCAGACGATAAAATTGACTTGTTTTCCATCTGATAGCTGGTACTGCTTTCAGCAGTAAAACTGAATTATTTCTACAGATCGAAAAACAATCTATGAGATATGAGGTCATTTTCCTTATATAGCCATAGTTAAATGATTTGTTTCTATGACTGGTTTTTATAGTATAACCTGTTAAGGTTTTATCCCCTTATGCTCAAGACAGATTTAAGACTTAAAACAGACAAATTAGAAGAAACAAAACTAGAGATTTTTTAAAAAGTGTAACTTGTTTACAGAGTTTCCTCACCATTTAAATTTTATTCTTTCCTTTTCAACAGGTGTATAATGCTTATTTGCTTTAAAACCCTTGTTCATTCACTCACTTATTCTTTTGTTTATTTTTTTGCTCAAAAACTTTATTGCAGAATAGTTTACATACAATAAACAGCATCTATATAAAGTGCACAATTTGATGGGTTTTGACAGTTCTATACACCTCTGAAGCCATCTACAGAATCAAGATAAAAGAACATTTCTCTTACCCCCTTAAGTATCCCCATGCCTCTTTGCAGCCCACCACCTCTTCCTGCCTGCCACAGGGAACCCGTGACCTGTTTTCTGTCACTGTAAATTAATTTGCTATATCTTGTCGTATGTGCTGTTGTCTGAGTCTTTGTGTGAACACGTGTTTTCATTTCTCTTGGGTAATTACCTAGGAGGGAAATGACTGGGGTAATGTGATGACTCTGTGTTTAACTTTTTAAGAAACTGCCATCGAGTCTTCTTTAATTTCTCTCAGTCGTGTTCTCTAGTCTTTAGTGCATAGGCCTTGCACATTTTTTGGTTAAATTTATTTTTGCACAATTTTAAATCAAATCGCATGCTGTTAATATTTAAAAGTGCAGTTGATTTTTGTTTATTATCCTTTGAATTTCCTAAATTCATTTAATTGTTCTAGTGTGGGCGTGTGTGTGTGTATGTGTGTATTTTGCATCCTGAGGATTTTCTATGTAAACGAGAATGGAAGTAGTTTTACTTGTATTTATCCGGTATTTATGCCTTCACTTCTTTGTTCCTCTTCACTTTTAGTAAGTCTTCTTCCTAAAATCTGTTCTTAGATCTGGCATTCATCTACCCACTGTGGCTGTCCTGTGGTTACAGATTGCATGAGAGTATCATTTCCAGGTTTTATATTTTGAATATTTTTGTCTCTGAATGTTAATTGTGTCTTTTATGCTTAGCACATAGTTTTGATCTTTTAATACAATCTGATAATTCTTTTTAACTGTAGTGTTTATTAACATTTAATGTAATGTAGTTGGTTGGATTTATACTATTTTGCTCTTTATTATTCTGCGTCTCCTGTGTTTTCTTTGTCTGTTCCTCCTTTACTGCCTTATTCTGTGTTGACATGAATTCTGTCATCTTCTATTTATCTGGGAATGTCTTTACTGCCCCTTCATTATTAAAGTATAGTTTTGCTGGATATGTGATTCTTTATTGATGGTTTTTCTTTCAGCACTTTGACTGTATTATTATTCTGGCTTTCGGCCTCTGTTATTTCTTCTAAGTCAGCTCTTATTTGTATTTTTTTCTCCTCAGTGTGATGCAAAGTCACCTGTTGAACATGTAGCTGTTCCTTGTATGTGGTGGATTTGATTGCTTTCCAGATTTTCTTATTGTCTTTTTCTTTTTAGTAATTTGACTATGATGTTTGTAGGTGTGACTCTCTTCGTGTTTGTACTTATTCATGTTTGTTAAGCTTCTTGTATCTGTAGATCAATGTATTTCATCAAATTTAGAAAGTTTTCAGCTATTACGTTTTAAAATATTTCTTCTACCCCTTTCCCTCTTTTCTCTGTTATTGGGATTCTTACTGCACATTTGTTGAAATACTTCAAATTGTCCCATAGGTCTCTGAAGCTCTTTTCATTTTCCTTAAAGTTTTCTTTCATTTCCAATCTTCTGAGTCGATAATTAATATCATTCTATCTTTAATTTGACTGATTCTTTCCTCTGCCTTCTCAAATCTGCTGTTTTCCCATGTAATAATTTTTTCATTTCTCTTATAGTGCTTTTCATCTCTAGCATTTGTTTGGTTGTTTTTATCATTCTCATTTCCTTATTCGCATTCCCTATTTGTGGAATCACTGTTATTATATTTTTAAAAAATTTTTGAAAATTTGAAAGAGTTCTTAGAACCTCTTTACAGGAGATACTTGAAGACTTTCTCTGCTACATTGACATCTGGGCCAATTTTCCATTGACGTTTTTCTCTTCCTGAATCTGGACCATAGTTTATATTTTCTTATAAACACAGCTTATGATTTCTTTCTTTGTTGTTGTTGAAAATAAGACATTTTGTATAGTGTGATGTGGAAAGTTTGGATTTTGATGCACTTTTCTAGAATGTCTTTTTTTCCCTTAACTTGCATGGTCTTAAAAGCATAGAATTTTATCTCCCTGTGGTGTACAGACACTGATGTTTATGTTCAGTTTTTAAATGCTTGCTTACTTGTATTTTGCTTTACTCTCTGGGTGTTTCCCCTGTAAATGTAAGAATTAATGGTCACACAATGATTTGGGCAGAATTTGTAGTCAAACACCTTGAGCCCATTATGATCTTTGCCATCTGTCTTTCTGTTTGTGGGTGTACAGGGGGCACATTCAAAGTTTACCTAGTTACCAAGCCTCTGTTCTGGGGCTTTTACTGTCTACCACGTTCCCTCGAAGTTGCTTTGCTTAGTCAACCAGGCATGTGTGGGGAACTTCATCTGGTCCTTTTATTGGCCTTTCATTTATAGGATCTCCTTGCTGAGTTTCTTGCTAGTCTGACAGTTGCCCAGACTGGGCTCATACCTCTGTGGACCAATGTTGTGAGATTTCTTTGGTTGCTTCCCACCAACTTTGGTCCCTTCTGGCTGACAGAGCGATAGAGGTTTGCTGCCTGCTCCAAATAGCTTCCTCCCTCCACCACCTTAGCTCATAGCTCCTCTTTTTGTGCCAGTCATGTGTTGGTAGAGCTAGCATGCTCTCTCACCAAGTCGCGGGGATGGTAGTCTCCCAGGCAAGTGCTCCTTTCTCAGCCTCTTACCTAGGGCTTTGGATAAAGTGCATTTTCCACTCGTTGCCTGAATATGGTTTTCAGAATCATAAAATTGTTGCTTTTGACAGTCCTATGCAGTTTTATACTTGTATCTGCTGAGAAGGTTCACTGACTTCTTTATTTTGCCAAAGCTGGATATTCCTGAGTAAGCCGTTGTTTCTTCAGAAGTGTCTTCTGCTCCGTTTTCTTTCTCTCTCTCTCTTTTCCTCTGGGACTCTAGCTAATTAGTTATACATTAGACCTTTTGTAGTCCTCAGATAGGACCCTGAGAGTCTCTTTTCTTTTTTAAATTTATTTTTTATTTATTTTTCTGAGGAAGAGTGGCCCTGAGCTAATGTCTGTGCCATTCTTTCTCTATTGTGTATGTGGGATGCTGCCACAGCATGGCTTGATGATGGTGTTGTAAGTCCTCATGCGGGGTCTGAACTCATGAACCCTGAGCCGCTGAAGCAGAGTCCGTGAACTTAACCCCTACACCACCAGGCTGGCCCCTCTTTACTTTTTTTTTTAATTCTGTCTTTTTCCTTAGATTCTTTTTGTTAGATGATTGCTGTTGATCTGTCCTCAAACTCACTGATTCTTTACTTTGTCATTTCCATTTTGTTATTAAGCCCCTTTTTTTATTCTAAATATTTTATCTTTTGTTTCTGACATTAACATGTGGCTTTTTAAAGAATAATGTTTATTTCTTTGCTGAAATTTATTATTTTTTTTTCCATTTGTTTCAAACATATTTTCTTTACTTCACTTAATATTGTTGTAACAGCTACTGTATGGTTCTTTTAAAATAATTCCATCATTTTGACCATCATGTTTGCCATACATCTTTTTGCTTGAGATTTGGACACGGTTTTCTGACTCTTCCTAACTCAAGTAATTTTGGTCATTTTGAATTTTATGTTGTGTGGTCTCTGGATTTTGTTGTGTTGCTTTAAATATTGTTGGTGTTTTCATTTTAGCAGGCGGATGACTTGACTACGACCACATCGTTATCTGTCATGTCTGCAGTAGTCAGCCACTCCTATCTCATTCCTGGTGTTTAATTGCAATCTGCTTTCACTCTTGTTCATACATGGTTTATGTTTTCTGGGTTTATTCATAGATTCAGGTGTTCCTTTAGCTCTCTCCTTTATGGTATTTACTTCTTACTCTTCTGTGGCTATCATTGCATTCGGACACTTTCCCGCTGATCCAGAAGTACAACTGGTTTTTCCCTTGTGATTTAGCTGCCTGTCTTTCGTCAGTGGTCTCCGACCCTGGATATCCTCTGGGTAAAGCCTCCCAAAAGGGGAGGCGTGCTGGATTACCTTTTGCCATTTGCTTGCTTTGGGCCTTGACTCCACACTAAAAACTTCCAGCTTTTGTTTAGTCTCCAGAGCCATCGCATAGTTATTTTTTTAGTATTTTATCCAGACTTCGTAGCTGTTATTTGTGAAAGGTTTGGTTTGTTAGAAGCTTAGTATTTTGTACCAGAAGTATATGAAGTGAAAGAAAAAAAAACCAAACCTCTTTTTTTTTTTTTTCCAAATTGAGGAAGATCAGCCCTGAGCTAACATCTGCTGCCAATCCTCCTCTTTGTGCTGAGGAAGACTGGCCCTGAGCTAACATCTGTGCCCATCTTCCTCCACTTTATATGTGGGACACCTACCACAGCATGGCTTTTGCCAAGCGGTGCCATATTTGCACCCATGATCCAAACTGGCAAACCCTGGGCCGCCAAAGCAGAACGTGCACAGTTAACTGCTGCACCACCGGGCCAGCCCCCAAACCTCTTTAAAAATAGTTCTAAATTTTGTTGTCAAGGCATTATATGCTCGTTGTAGGAAATTGAGAGGAATTAATAAATTCTAATGAATCTGAAAAAAAATTACCCATATCCACTTTAATATTTTGATTTTTTGGGGGGGTATTACACAACTGAATGTGCTATGCATAATATTTTAAAATCTGCTTTTGGTTAAAATCATGTGAGAAGTGTTTTTCTTTGTCATTAGATATTCTTGGTAGATATTTTTATGGCAGTATAATACTTCGTATGCATGCATATGTTGGTTTATATGACCATTTTTTAATGCTTGTTACGTTGGTTGTTCAGTTTTTTACTTTTATATATGACCCTGTGGTGGACATCTTTTTGTATACATCATTGCAACCTTTTCGTATTATTTTCTTAGGACAGGCCCCTAGAAGTAGACATACTGGGTTTCAAAGTGAATGATGAGGTTTTAAAGTTGTTCTTAGATACAACTGAATTGCTTTTCAGAAAGTCTGACCCATTTGACACTTGTGAGTGCTGTCCAGCTTACTGCACCTTCTAACCATTAGCATTAGATTTTTGGTATTTTCTCATTTAATGGATGGAAACTCTCATAATCTGCTTTTGGCAGTTTTTGATGAACTATTTTGGCCAAACTTCTTTATCTAATTTTTAAAAATTTACATCTCTCTGTTTTAAAATGATCCATTCATGTTCTATGCCTATTAAATGTATGTTTCAGTCTATTGTTTAAATAACTGCTTTTAAAACTATTTTAATGGTAGATGAGACAGAACCTAATTTTGTACCTGTAATACTATTAACTATGAAAACAGTTTTTTAGTATATCATTTCTTTTTGACTATCTCTTTGAATATCTTCATGTTTGCGTCTCCCCTTCCTTAGATTGACTCCTTCGGCTTTCCGTTTTCCTCTTGGGGAGGGGTGGGACTTCCGGTTTCATCTCCGGAAGACGACGAGCCGGAGGAGTCAGTCAGAGGGGCCAGCAGGAGCGATTCCGTCGGCAAACGGGTAAGTTATTCTCTGGCCGGGCCTGGGGGGAGGTTTGGAGGCGGGGACCGTCCAGCGTCTGCGCGGGGCCTGGGGGCGGTGGCTTGAGGGCTCGGGCCGGGCAGCTGGGCGCCGGGAGTCCCGCCAGGGCCCTAGGCTCTTCCTCCTCCCTCCTCCCCCCGCCTCCGCCCCTCCCCCGCTCGCCGGTCCCTCCCGGCGCCGCCCCGACTCGCCCGACACCCGCCCGCCGCCTGCGCTGCGTCGCAGCCGCCCTGCCCCCGCCGTCACCTGCTCGCTCCGCGAGCCGGGCGCCCGGGGACCCGGCGGGCCTCCGTTTCCCCGCGGGCCCGGGCTGTCGGCTCGGGAGCGGCTCCCCGGGCGCCCCACGCAGCCCTGCACGCAGTCGGGGCGCTTCCGACCGCCTGGCTTCTCCGACTGGAACGCGGGCGCCCAGGCGGGGAGCTGCCCGGTGTGGGTTTCTAGTCCGGGCGGTGGTGTCCGTGGCTGCCCGCCCACTCCCTGTTTTCCCCAGCGCACCGATGCGCTGCTGCCACCCGCGCCTCCTTCGGTTGAGGATGCTGGTGCCCGAGAGCACCACGCCTGGAAGTGGACGGTCCTGGCCACTCAGGGTCCAGCTGCTCTCAGCAACTAGCGGGAGACCCCAGGCTGCCGCACGTCGCTGTTGGCAGCAGCGGGATCGTCCCTGGAGATACCCACCTCTTCCTAGTGGGCGAGCACGGCCTGAGTGTGCGTGCCCGCTTTCTGGAGCTTAGTCGGGGGGAGGTGGGTGCCAGGAGCTGCTGACCCCTGCGGTTGCGTTGAGTTTTGAATAGCCTGTTTATTGGGTTGGGGGGTTCTGGACTAGGACATCTTGGCAGGGTTGGCATCGGTGGACACATATGTAGGATTATTTTCTAGGTAATCATAGCCCGAATGGTGATTGTGTCGGGACTTTACAGTCCGTGCCGGTGGAACTAGTTACAGTACGCACCTGGTTTGCGGTGAAGCGTTAGTCCAGATGCAACACTGCCTGGGGAAGGTCACTAACACGTATTGATTAGAACATCGTTAGGAGAGCTCATTTGATGTATACTCTGTAGACTTCATGTAGCACGGCAGCCGTGTAGGGTCGGAAATACTAGTCCCTTTTCACAAACTGAGACTAAAGTTAAACAGTTTGACCAAAGTTAAGGTCAGGATTAGCGTCTCAAGTGTTTGTTACTCATTGTTTTTCAAGTTTGCTACATGTAAGGTTACTGACTCCTGCTGGCACGTCTGAAAAACACTGAGGCAAGGCTCTCTAGTAGCTGGTGTCTTCTTGCGTGACATGTAAGGCAGGTGTGATTATTACTGATAATACACTGGCTCCTGGTGCCTTTTTTAAAAAACCTGTGTATTTTGGAATAATCTCAGATTTGCAGAAAAGCTGTGAGATAGCACAGAGAGTTCCTCTTGTATTCAGCAAAGCAGAGTGGCTCCACTTGAGCAAACTGCTTCATGCCAGTCACCATTCTAGGTGCTGGAGAGAGTAACACGCTGCCCTAGATGATTCCAAGGTCTGGTGGAAGAGACAGATCCATAAGCAAGTATAGTGCCTTTTGCTCAGTGCTGAAATGGAGAAAGGGGAGCACAGAGTGATTTATGTCTGACTGCCCGGGAAGGAGTGGCGCGAGCTTGCAGGATACAGCATTTGAGTTAGGTCTCAAGGATTAGTGGGTATTCACTTGATTGATGGGACATTTCTGCCCACATTCGTGCTACCTAGGTTTGTGTTCGAAGAGAACTCTCTAACCTTTATAAAACGGACTCTTCTTATTTGATTCTCCTCTCTCCCTCTTTCTCACATCTCCTCTGAGAGGTTTTTGTCATAGTTTCCACAGGCTGTGAGAAGAATCGCGGTTTATAAATCCATGACTAGGAGATGAAATTAAGCTGTGTTTCTTAGTAATGGAAGCATCTAGATCTGTACGTTTTAAAATTCTTTCTCTTTCATAGTTGCTGAGTACTTCAGTGGTCTGATCACACACATTCTTTATGCGAGGTTGGAGCACAGTTCTTCTGAACTATGCCCACAGCAGAGGGGTATTTTGAGTGAGTGTGTTGGTCGTTGTGGGCTGCTCTAGGAAAACACCATAACCCCAGGTGGCTGAAACAACAGTCATTTACTTCTCCCAGTTCTGGAGGTTAAGTCCAAGATCAAGGTGCTGATTCCTGGTGAGGGCTCTTCCTTGCTTACAGACAGCCACCTTCTTGCTGTGTCTTCACATGGCAGAGATGGAGAGAGAACTCTGGTCTCTCTTCGTCTTCTTCTAAAGACGCTGATCCCGTCTTGGAGACCCTACCGTTCTGACCTCATCTAAACCTAAGTACCTCTCAGAGACCTCATTTCCAAATACCATCACATTGGTGATTAGGGCTTCGGCATCAAAATTGTGTGTGTGTGTGGGGGGGGGGGTGCACAATTCAGTCTGTAGTAGGTGGGTTTCTTGGAATTTTTGTTATTATGAGGAATTGCTCCAAAATAGGCTTGATAGAGAACTAAATAGGAAACTGTAAAATTAGCATTTATATGGCTTTTGCTACAGCAAAGTAGTGAACACAATTTTATTTAAAATCAGAAGAAATTATTGTAGATATGTTAAGTCTGATTCAGAGGCTGGTGGATGCCAAGAAGAAATTTTAATTGTTTCATTTGGATGAAAGAGAGAAATACGTGGTGAAATACTGCAGTGGTGTTTTCACTTTTAGGCCTTATACAAATGAATGCTTTCATGGTTATCAAATTAGGGTGTAAGGACTGTGGTAGTGAGCTATTGCAGTTCCCTCACTGATCAGGAGGCTGAGCCCCACAGAAGCTGAGCGGCTAATGCATTGTAGAGGTGTTAGTGGCAGAGCAAGGATTGGAATCAGGCCTCCGGATTCACGGGGCCAGTCTTTCTGCTGTTCCATCAGTGGTTCTCAAACTGATGGTGCATCAGAGTCAGCTGGGGGGGCTTGTGAAAACGCAGATGCTGGGCTGGGTCTCTGAATCAGCGGGTCTGGACTGGGACTGAGAATTTGCATTTCTGACAAGTTCCTGGGTGATGTTAAAGCTGCTGACTCTGAGGGCACACTTTGAGAACCCCTGCCTTCTGTGATGTTGCCTTTGACCTCTTCTAAGAGGATAGTAAGTAAACGTCTGTGGGTTTATACCAGCTTGACCCTTCCTTGACGTTCAGAGAATCAAGTTCTTTAATTTTGTGTTGTGTACTGTAATGCACCAACAACATAATGATTAGATGGAAAAAAAGTACTAGAAATGGAGTATGTTTTAGAGTCATTTTGGCATCTTCAGGGATAATTTTTGGAGATAATTGTAGAGGTCAGAACCGCTTATGCTGAAGGGGATGCACTTGAGCTCCTAGCAGCAATCACACTAAAAAGGGTGCCGGTATTGATTGCTAGATTGTATGGGAGTGAAAAGTTCCTTCCAGTTTTGTTACTCTCTGTTTTTCTTTCTCATTTTGTGTACTGAAATGTTCTTAATGTATCAAAATCTGATCAGGCCCCAGCACAGTTCCATGCCCATAGTAGATGTTAAATAAATATAAGTTGAATTGAATTAAAAAAGATTAATAGGGAAAATGAGGTAGATTATTTATCTGGAGAGACTTCAGTGCCCTAGGAAAGTTAGTCGGCTCTCTAGATTATCCCAATCACAGGTTTTTAGTGAATACTTACAGATTATTCTGGTTTACGCCTTATTTGCAATTACTGGGTTTTTTTTAGCACAATTATTGGAGGAGGTAGCATATTTTTTTTTTCCTTTTTCTCCCCAAAGCCCCCCAGGACATAGTTGTAGATTCTTCGTTGTAGGTCCTTCTAGTTGTGGCATGTGGGACACCACCTCAGCGTGGTTTGGTGAGCAGTGCCATGTCCACGCCCAGGATTCGAAGCAACGAAACACTGGGCCACCTGCAGTGGAGCGCACGAACTTAACCGCTCAGCCACAGGGCCAGCCCCGAGGAGGTAGCATATTTTTATGTAAGAGTTATTGAGTGATCCCCCATATCTCTTTATCATTCGTCTGAAGTTACTTTTACAAACTTTTTACTTTGAAATAATTTTAGAAGTAGAAAAAAATGGCAAAAATAGCCCGGAGAATTCGTATATACCTTACACCCAGCGTCCCTTTGTTAGCCTCTTATGTAACCATAGTGCGGTTATTGAAACCAGGCAGTTGATAGAGTTAATCTAAAGTCTTCTATTCGGGTTTCACCCCTGATGTCTTTTTTCTGGTCGAGGATCCAGTCCAGTAGCCCACACTGCATTTAGTTATGGTGTCTCCTTGGTGTCTTCCAATTTGTGACAGTTTTTTATCTTTCGTGACCTTGGTACTTTTCCAGAGTACCGGTCAGTTATTTTGCAGAATGTCCCTCAGTTTGGATTTATCTGGTGTTCTTTCATGATTAAATTGAGGGTTAAGCATTTGTGACAAGAATACCACAGTGGTGAGGTTGTTCCCTTCTCAGTGCATCATATTGGCACATGTGTGATGTAGATAGGTCTTATCGCTGGTGAATGTTAACTTTTGATCTCTTGGTTGAGGTGTCTGACATGTTTCTGTGCTCCAAAGAAAAAAATTTTCCCTTTGTAATTAATGACTCTCGTAAGTTTACTGATTGTAGTGCAGATGTTTAAATGAAATGAATATAGAATGTCAGAATCCTTTGAGCCTGACCCTAATTATGAGATCTTTCTTATCTTGGAGGCTTCATTATTATTTGTTAGATCCCAACATAGTAGGGAAGGGTAAAGCTGTAGACTTGTAGAAGAACAGTTATTTGTTCAAGAACTTGTACCTGATCTTGGTCAGTCTTAGTCTTGAATTGTCAACAGCGGAAGCTCTTTGTTCCAATTCTTTTTCTGTGGTTCTGCGATCTGTCTCGCATCTGTCTTCCAGTGGATGACTTTCCATAACTACATTGCGTTTCTTAAGATTCTCCCTAGAGCATTTTTGTAGAAGATTTGTGTGCTTCAGTTCATCACAAGGCAGTTGCTCCAAGTATCCTCTTGTTGACCCACTTCCTAGTCCATACGGCTGAGTGTGTGTGTTCTCTTTGTAGACTATGCTGATGAGGTGCTGCAGATATTACATAGACACACAGACACATATAAATGGTCTGTATTTTCAAAACGTATATCCCTTTAATATCCCAACAGGAGTCAGTTGGAAGATATGTATGTGGCCTGTCTCCCACCCCTCATCCTCCTCCAAAGCTTGTAAGCTCCTTAGAAGCAGGGAACAGATCTCTTTTTGTTTACCAGTCACTTGCTTGGTGCTTGGCATACACAAGGCTCTCCATAAATATTTGAGAATAAAAGAATATCATATGTGCATCTTGTTAACTGGTTTTAGAAATTACCAGACTATTGGAAACATCTTTCCACGTTAACACAGCTATGTAATCATCATAGTATTCCACTATAGTCATGCCTTGCTTAACAATGGGGATACGTTCTGAGAAATGTGTCAGTGATTTTATCATTGTGCAATCATCATAAAGTGTACTTTCACAAACCTAGATGGTCGAGCTGTTGACACGAATAATCAATAATCATTCTACAGCGGGGAGTTTTATTCGAGCCAAGCTGAGGACTGCAGCCTGGGAGTGCAGCCTTCGTAAGTGCTGTGAAGAAGAGTGATTTTTCAGCACCATTATATACCATTTCCAAACAGACATACATCAAGTGTGACAGGGGTACATTCTTTCAAGGGTTCAAGGAGATACTTTGTTATAGATGAGTACATACACAGTGGGTCAGCATGACCCCAGTGTCATGGGAAAGGACACTTACCTTCAAAAAGTACTGGTGTCATAAGAAGAGAGGCATTGGTTCTTACCTTCAAAGAGTACATTCTGGGGCCGGCTCTGTGGCTGAGTGGCTAAGTTCGCGCACTCTGCTGCCACGGCCCAGGGTTCGGATCCTGGGTGCAGACATGGCACCGCTCATCAGGCCACGTTGAGGCGGCTTCCCACATCCCACAACTAGAAGCGCCTGCAACTAAGATATACAACTGTGTGCGGGGGGCGGGGGGGGGGGGGGTTGGAGAGATAACGCAGAAAAAGAAATATTGAAAAAAAAAGAGTACATTCTTTATTTTGGGACAATATACAACGAACATTTGACAGGCTGTAAGTCAGGCTTCTTTGGTTTAAATAAAATTTAGTCCAAATCGCATTTAATCCAGAACGGCTTCCCCGTACACCTCAATATATAAAATTTTCTTCTATCATAGCCTCCTACACATGTAGGCTCTGTGGTACTAATCTCATGGGATGGCCATCATCTACGTGATCTACTGTTGACTGAAACGTCCTTAGATGGCGCATGACCATATATGGATGTGCTGCAGCAGCTACGTCTGTAACCCATCCTTCGTTGTTGGAGATTAGGCTGTTTCCAATTTTTTCTATTAGAAAGAGTTCCATGGTGAATATTCCTAAATATGTGTTTTGTTCAGTTGTTTCCTTAAGATAAGTTCTGTAAAGAGTCATTGATAGCTCAAAGAAGATATGTATTTTAAGGCTTTTGATATATTGCAAATAACCCTCTAGAAAGTTTGTATAGATTTATATTCCAGCCGGTACTGTTGAGAATGCTCATTTTGCCACACTTTCCCCAATGCTCAACTTTCAGTTTTTTAGAATAAGACTAAATTTAGAGTTAAAAAGATTTGTTTTTTGTTTTTACGATTTGCACCTTTGTTTTTCTTCTTCTTCTCCCCAAAGCTCCCCAGTGCATAGCTGTGTATTGTACTTGTAGGCCTTCCTGGTTGTGCTCTGTGGGATGCTGCCTCAGCATGGCCTGATGAGCGGTGCCATGGCTCTGCCTGCAGCCAGGATCCGAACTGGCAAAAGCTGGGGCTGCTGAAGCCGAGTGTGTAAACTTAACCACTTGGCCACAGGGCTGGCCTCTTTTTTTGTGTGTGTGGTATTTTTAAGGATTCTTCCTGGAGTATGGTGGGGTGGGGATCATCGTCTGACTAATTTGCTAATAACCCTCCAAGTTTTCCGTATTGAAATTATCCAGTTTTTGGTTTGCCTCGATGAGAGAGCAGAATAAACCTCAATAAGGTAGGGGTTAACAGGAATCATTATCCTCTCTGAAGTTATAGTTGGTCATATCTGTGGGCCTTAGCCAATAGGAAACTTCTTGAGAGTGGGATACATTTCTAATTCATATCGTTCAGAAAAATCAACTACAGGTGAATTAAAGGCTTAAATACAGAAGGCAAAACTATGAAATTTTTGGAAGACAATGTAGGACAGTAATTGTGTGAGTCTAATACAAGGAAGAGCTTCTTAAACAGTTCACAGAAGGTGTAGACCATAAAGGAAAAGATTGACCGCTTTGACAGCATTAATTTGACAGCTTGTGTTTATGAAAAGAAACCATCAAGAAAGTGAGCAGACAAGTCACAAGTGAGAATAGATATTTTCAGTACATATTATTGAGAAAGGATTGTATCTAGAAAGGTAAACAGTGACAAATCAGTAAGAACAATAGAAAAATGGGCCTATGACCCAAGTAGGCATCTCACAGAAGAGGAAACCTGCATGCAGAGATTCTCGACTTCATTAGCAATTAGGGAAAGGCAGTTTAGGACCAACGTGGTGTATAGTTTCATAACATTGGGTTGGCAACAGTGTAAAAATCTGACAATGTCTGCTGTTTAGGAAGGTTGGAAATAACTGGAATGCTTACACACAACTGGTGGGATTGTAAATTGGTACCATAACTTTGGGATTACCTAGTAAAGTTAAAGATGGATGTACACTTTGACCCAGTGATTCTACTCCTGGGTCTTTATCCTGGAGCAGTGCTTCTAAATTGTGTTTTCAGCATCTCACAGGAACTTATTATAAATGCAAAATTTGGGGCTCCACCCTAGACCTATTGAATCAGAAGCTTTGGGGATGAGCCAGCTTTCAGTCTTAACAAGCCGTTCAGGTGGTTTAATGCATGCTAAAATTGGCAAACTGCTGCCCCAGAGAAACGCATGTATGTGAGTGCCTGAGGACATGACAAGAATGCTCACAGTTGCACTGTTTGTAAAAGGCAAAAACTGGAAGCAGTGTCCATCCGAGGAGAATGGATAAATTGTATTCCTATAGGAGTGCAACTGAATGGATTTTAGCCACCTGCACCACTGAGGATTATTGTCAGGAATATCATATTGAGGAAAAAAAGCTACTTCCAGAAGAATGCACATAGTATTTTTCCTTTTTTAAAGTTTTGAAACATGTGAAGCAAAAGTCCATACTGTTAGGAATACAGATATGGCAAAGTAATAAAGCAGATTAATTACAAACACATTCAAATTAGTGGGTAGCTCTATTAGAAGAGAGAAGGTGATAGGGATCCCGAAACGGAACTGAAAGATAGGAATTTAATTTTTTTTTTTTTTTTTTGGTGGGGAAGACTCGTCTTGAGCTAACATCTGTTGCCTGTCTCCCTCTGTTTTGTGTGTGGGATGCCTCCACAGCATGGCTGATGAGTGGAGTAGGTTTGTATCTGGGATGCGAAGCTGTGAACCCAGGCTCCTGAAGCTGAGTGTGCAGAATTTTAACTGCTTGGTCATGGGGCTGGCCCCCTGAATTTAATTTTCTTAAACTGTGATCTGTACTCAGGGTTTTCTTATGTTATGCTTAGTGCCTCGCACATATTCAAATTATTTTTTGTACCTGCCAAATTTTTAAAAAACATACACTTATGTCTTTTCTTTTTGCGAAGTCTGTCTACACAGGGACTATTCAGTTTGTATGAAAAAGATCTGGTGGGGGTGATGGTGGAGAAGATATGTTCTGGCAGCATTATGGTCTGAAAGTACTTTCAGCAGTAGGGATATCAAACAGAAGATTGTTTTTGATGATGATGATGGTTAATACTTGCTGAGCACTTGCCAGGTGCCAAACACTGGTCTAAGGACATTACGTACTGAGTTTATCCTCAGTTAACTGAGGATTGAGCCTCACAGTGAGCATTTGGGGGTTGGTCCCACGACTCCTGTTTCCTAGGGGAGGAAAGGTGTGTGTGGATACAGAGGTGAAAACGGTAGAGGCTGGCTGACTCCTAACACTCTGTCAGACCTGGTCAGAGGGAGAGGACAGCCAGACAAGTCTGTTATGCCTGAGAGTGTTGGAGTTTCGAGACAAAAAGGAAAAGTCAAAATAGGAATGGGAGTGTGGAAGACTGTGGAGAGGGAAGGCTGTATATACCCGCATTTTTGAAGTTGCTTTCTTTATCTTAGTAGGTTTGTTTCTAAACCAGCGTATATGAGTGTCATTCTAGCAGATGCTGAGTCCCTAAAGCAGAAAAGTAATTGCATTTTGTTTTTAGTTTTAAGGATTGCATCTTCCAGTTCATTAGGAATTGGTAAGATCACACCATAGGATTTGGGAAATCTTACTTCTTTGCTTAGGCAGTTTGGTTGCTAAAAAGGGCACTTTTGGGGACTCTCCCTTTGCCTATTGTTTTCTAGCCTTTGATAATTGTTTTTGTATCATGATTATCTCATATTATGAGGACTATTTCTTAGATACACATTGGTTATATTGTAAACTTTATTTTAAGCCACCGTAGTATGACAGTCACTCCTTAAAATTAACAAATACAGAAAAAATTAAAAGATGTTCCAGAAGCCATAAGTCAAATGATATGAAACCAAATAGCACTACTGTTTTTGTTTGGTATTCAATTCAGAGTGCTCAAATTGTCTAAACCACATGAACTGTCAAGCATTTGTAATTGTGTAATGTCATGCTTTCCAGCAGAGTCAGCCCCTTACTAAGCTGACAGCCAGGAGAGTCCTTCCATAGCAGGGATGTCTGCATTTGAGACACATGTAGTGCTTGTTGGAGATCCGAACATAGGCTTCTTAAAACAAATTTTAAGTACTTCAGCTCTTCTAGTTTCAGATGCATTTTGCTGAAGCTGGATAATCTCAGTCTTAATTGCCAGTGCTTTTCAATGTGTTTCATGTTCCTATTTCTCTTTTATTTTCTCTTATATGCTTTTCCCCCCTTTAAACAAAAACACAAAAAGTTTTAAATAAAAGCAAGTAAGGTAATAGGAAGCCTAATAGGAAAAAGATATTTATTGTTTGATGCATTTGGAATAATAGCAGTGTAATCATCAAATGTAGCCAAAGCCCAGCATGCTTGTCAGTTACTAAGGATAATGGAAACTTTGTGTTTTAAACCTAGAGCAAGCAACAAACCACTTCTTTCAAAGTGTGTAATTCACTTGTGATTTCTGCTGATCGTGGATTCCGGACCAGAATTTGATGCGTATTATTGGATCAATTATTCTAGAATGAGAAATCACAGTTATAGAAGTTCATATAACTATAAAACCATTAGAATTTAAACTAAGGTGGTAATCTACTTTTACAAATAGCTTAGACAATTTAGATCATTCGAGGAGAGGTAGTAGGAATTATAGTCTTTCAAAAAATGAGACCAAATGGTTTTCATTAAGAATCTTCAGGGTCTGTAATCTGGTTTTCCATATGGGTGGTGTTTAACACCCTAGGATTTCAGGGTGGGAGGTGGAGGCAGTGTTTGCTAAAAGTGACATTCCTCAGAGTCATTTTGCATGACAGATTGTTGACATCCCTATTGAGTGCACTTTGTTTACTCTCCTTCCTGATTCACCTTTCTTCTCCTTTTTTCCCCTCTTCTCCACACTTCAGCTCTCTGTCTAGTAAATATATGTTAGGTTTATATTATTTCTTTTGAAGTTAGAAGGGACTTTACTCCATGGGGTCCCAAATCTGGCTCATCAGAATCACTCAGGGAGCTCTCTGAAACTACAGATCCTTGTCCTTACCCCAGACTCTGTTAATCAGGATCTCTCCATGGGTGGGACCAAGGGATTCATGTTTGGCTGATTAGCTAAACTGATAAATGATTGGTATTGTCTGTGGTTCCCTTGTGTTACAGACGTGGAGGTAGTAAGTCCAGGCATGCTCTTCCAGGGACAGTTGCATTTCTCAGAAAAGGTTGTCGAAGGTCTCGAAAAGCCTTCATTAATGGTAGAGTGACAAGCGATATGATAATTTTTGGCCATTGGTATGTGGCAGAGATGGCTAGCTGTCCATCTAAATCAGTTCTGTCCTTCCATAAGATACAGTTCTACAGCTCCAGGTTTCACTTTTCATATTCCCTTGCGGCGAAGCAGGTATGAGTGGAAGTGGTAGATGCCCCTGTCCGGGAGGGGGAAATTTCCCCCTTATTCCTCTTGAGTTCTTGTGGCTGGCCTCATAGTAAAATGAACACAAGACAGATTAAAGAGAAAACTCGAATGTAATGCGTACACGTGGGAGATCATAAAATTAACGCTCAGAAGTGACCAAAGCAGGCAGCTTTTATACTTTTTACACACAGAAACACTAAATTTGTGAGGATTTGACAGGACAAAGATACTTAGGTTTGGGTGCTTCATTAGTAAGCAATCTAAGCAGAGTTTGGACTTGTGGTGGTAAATTAGTAAAAAAGTAACAAGGTGTGTTTATACAGGCCTCTCCGCCCTGAATTCCACCCCCTCCCAGCCCCACCCTTTTTGCTTGAGGAAGATTGTTCCTGAGCTATCATCTGTGCCAACCTTCCTCTGTTTTATGTGGGATGACGCTGCAGTGTGGCTTGATGAGCGGTGCTAGGTCCGCCCTGGGATCCGGACCTGCAAACCCTGGGCCGCCGAAGCAGAGCACGCCAACTTAACCCTTATGCCGTTGGGTCAGCCTCGTGAGGAAGCTGTTTTTCACATGGGAGATTCGTTTGCTGCTTTCAGGGGGAAATGGAAAGGGTCAAAGTGCAATTTTTGCATCAGCTGCTTCTCAAATAACTAAGTCAAAATAATCAGCGTGCCATTGTAGCATATTTTGGGGGCAGTCTGCCCTGGGTCCCAACACTGCTTTTGAGTCAAGATTGCAAGACTACTGTTAGTTATGTCTGACCAGATACTGAAAGTCAAAGGTCAGCAGATGGAAGCAGAGCTGGTTGGGACATGGAGAATTGTCTCAGAGCACGTCTCGATGATACTTCATCAAGAGTCTGCTGCTTCCAGGCTTGCTTTCTTCAGTCAGCTGAATGCAGGGAACGAGGAAGCTCCAGGGCAGAGCTGCAAGATGGAAGGAGCCAGGATCCCTGAGTCGGCCTGCAACAGACCGCCTGCTGACCAGGAACACCTGCCGTGGAAGTTTACCAGAGCGAGAGAGAGACTTCTGTTGTGCTTTGGCCAGTTGTAAGTGCACGTTTTATACCAGTATGGTATTAGGGCATTATCTTCTTGTTAGATGGATTCTAGCCACTGTATCCAAATCTCAAAGGAAAGGCAGGTTCTGAGTATGTAGAAAATTAGTATTCTGCAGTTTTCCTTCTCCACGTGTATAATTCTGTTATCTGTTCCTCAGAATGTAGACGTGTGATGTGACAGAGTTGGGACGTTTTATTAGGCTGCAGTACTTTCTTAGAGGTGTAATCTGAAGGAGGCTACTACTCATGTGAAAACTGGTGATTGAGGATTTGTGATGCCAACTGTGAAGGTTGCCAGCAGTGGAGGAGAGACTGATCTTCAGAGCACTCTCGTTTAATAATGATCTTAGGGCTAAGAATTATTAGTTTTTATTGATTTCCTAGAATTTACATAATTGAAAAATTAGCAAATGTATAAGGTATGTATGATGTGGCATTTTCCAAACTTAAGTCATTTCCCTACTCCTTCATTGTTTTTGCTGTGTTTTATACCACAGCATTTTATCTCACTCTTGTTTTTTGTTTGTTGTTCTGTTTGTTTGGTAACGTCTGTTGCCAAGCTTCCTTTTTTTGCTTGAGGAAGATTCTCCCTGAGCTAACATCTGTGCCAGTCTTCCTCTATTTTGCATGTGGGATGCTGCCACAGCATGGCCGATGAGTGGTGTAGGTCTGCACCTGGGACCCGAACCCACCAACCTGGGCCACTGAAGTGGAGTGTGCCGAACTTAACCACTACACCACAGGGCCGGCCCCTTTCTCACTTTTTTCTTTTTAAACTTAGCATTGTCATAAGAAGTAATACATGTGGAGTCATAGGTTGGTGTGTTATTTTTTCCTAATATCTATTTGAATAATACATACTTATTTAAAAATCCCAACATGTGGTAGATAACTTTATTTTAAACGCCACTAGTGATATTTCTATCATACCTGGGAAATGCTGTTCACATAATGAATATTATTTTTTAGGATCTTCAGTGCTTAATCCATAAAATTCTAATAGAAATAGATGCAGTCACAGGAACTAGCGGACGTACTGTGTCTAACAGGGCTTTGGTTACAGCTTTTTCCTATCACAGATTAGTATTCTATTTGATTAATATCTACATTTGTTTGTGACTGAGGGACAACGAAAACAGTGTATTTAAATAATTTTTGAACAGTGTTAAGCAGGATGTGCTTCTAAAGTTAGTGAGGAATGGGCCTAAGGAAGTGCTAATGACCGTGACATTAAGATACAAAAATCTTGGAAAATACTGATACTTGTGGTAGAGAAAGAATTTGATAATCCCGTGATCCGAGGGTGAAGAAGATAATGAGGCTTGACCGGCCCCGGGGAAGCGTTGTTAGATTAGTGACTTAAATTTCAGGTATTGAGGAAAGAATTCCAGTAGGGAAGTTTTTCGCATTTTCCTCTTCTTCTCCTTTTATTTGCCCATATCTTTTTGTTCACTTGAGAGTATGTAAGATGTTGTCCTGGGGACATTTCCTATCAGTGTCAGCAGGAAAGAGTACTTTGTTGGAGGGGTGCCCTGGCGATCCTTGGTAGCTGAGGAAGTACCCACGTGCTGCTTCTCTCCCCTCTCAAATGGTTTTAAAGTTCTAGAATTTGCCTAAACCATTGGATTTATATATAATTTAAATGTTAACTTCTTCCGTCATTTTGGTAAGTTTGTCCCTTGGTGTATAAATTAATACTTTAAATTTGTTCTAAAACATCTGTGTTTAAAGTTGAAAAGCAAGTTGCTTATTTCAGGTGTTCCAGAACTTTGTAGATGAGTCTTATACACTATAGACAGTGAGCACATTGAAACTTAGTCTTTTTGGTTTTCCTTTTGAAGAGTCTAACTTCATATATAGTCCTGTTTTCGCTCCTGACTTCCTTTACCCATTTTTTATGATTTGAATCATTAACACCCTATACCAGCAGGCAGGATAGTAAAAGCAGGCAAGGTAAATAAAGGAAAAGTGATAGAACTTCAGATGAGTTAATTTTGTAATTTGTGTTAGATCAGTTAAAACAGGAGTATGTTAAAATAGTCAAAGAACAATCGTTTAAACTTTGGAGATTTTTTGCCCTTTTCTCACTTAGAACAATTAATTGACAGTGAGATGTGAGAGACACTGACAGAGCTTTAGTGAAAAGCAGCAAAATGGAATTCAGAAGGAGAATTTAGAGGGAAAACTTGAAAATGGAAATGCAGTTTTGCTAGGTGAAAACTAAGGAAAAGGGGATCAGGAAAGTTACAGAAAAATGATAGCATTCTCGAATGAATGGCATAACGTTTATAGAGAGAACCTGCTGAGATGGTGAAAGAGTCTAGAGATGTGTGTGATTGCAAACCTCCCCCCTTTTTGAGCGAATAGACCGTTCAAACTAAATTAAGAAAAGGATATAAAGTCTGTTGTTTGTTTTAATATTTCATGACTGATTTTATAGATGAAATTATATTTTACAATAAATAGGAAGAAGAATTTATGTAGCCTGTTCTATTTGATGTGAAACAGCAAATCCCGTCTCTCTGTAGCTGTGAAGAAAATTCGTTATAATGTCTTTAGTTGTAAGAGATGGTTTCATTGTGATTAGTTACATTGATGATAAAACAACCTTTTCAAATGGCATACGACACGAATGATCGTGTGTGTCTGCTTTTAATGGCATTGAAATTTTTCATTTTCTGTTTTACTCATAGAATTTTCCTTTTTTTATGCTGTTTTCCTGTTCCAATAAGAATTTTCTTCCTTTTGAGAAAAATCAAAACAATTAGATGGAAATATTAACAAAGCATTAATTTTAAAAATACATTTTGAAAGGAGATATATTGGATTTTAACTTTTTGTGTAAAATCTTTCCTACTACACAAGATAGCTTTGTCAGAGGTGGTTAAGATCGCCATAAAATTGACTTTATTACTGGATCAATTTAATGTATTTGGAAAATAGTACTTGAAGTGTAGGAACATTTTAATAAAAGAAACAGCCAAGTAAGAAAACTGGGCTAATGTTACAGTTTATTTTTGTCCCATGACTTGTCACGTTATGTTGCTGTTACTACATCCTCACGAGTAGTGTTGGGAAGGGGAGACTCTTTGATAATGAAAGGGGTGAGGTCTGTTTATTCTGTTACAGTCACCATGGCTTGATCCCTATTAGTATGGCTTTTTAATGATTGTTTTAGCTCTAACTTAAGCACTAAGCAAATATTCTAATTTTTAACTTGCAGGCAGAATCAAATTAGGTATTTGAAACAGAACATGGGTATCCCCTGGAATAGGAACAGTATTCTCTTCTGACTTGAGTGCGAATTTTTTTCTCTCTGTCGATAGTTTTATTTACTCTGACCATTTGGGCTTAAGAGCACATAGTTCTAGCTTGTCTTGGGTTTGTCCTTGGACTCTGGCTGGGGAAGGTTATTTTTAGAAGTAGGCTAGACATGGCATGTGAGATGCTTTGGAGGTGGAACTTAATCAGATGTGAGTCCTGTGACCAGAGGCCCCTACATCTCCGAAGTTTGAATGCCTCCTGCTAGGTGAGGGTGAGGAAGTTTTGTATTCTGTGTGGCCAAAAGGATTGTGACTCATTCAGCCCCAGTGGCATGTGGCTGTATAGGTGTTTACTGCATGGGCTGCCCCATCAGGTTTGGGGAAGAGTAGAAATAGAGGTTGCTAACATTTCTGAGCTTAGCTGGACAGGAACTCATGGCTACTGTTATCTTTGAGGCAAGTTGTTTGCTATAAATGATTCTAGGGGCCAATAAGAATGAATGCCTTCATCCAAAATGAGGTTTTTCAGGAAACATGAAGACATTTCTTTTATTCCATACAAATCTAAATTTGAAACTCTCTACCTCATGTCTTTGTTAGTTAGCTCTTTAATAATTCTTGATTTTAGTATCCCAGTTTTTCATTGTAAGCCGTGTCAAGTCTGGTTTTGGTAGTGGGAGAGGCATAAATGTAAATGTCAGTTTATTAAGTTTTGAAATCTTTCAGAAGTTTGATGGGAATTCTTCTCTTCAACCAGTATACTTCGTGGACCTCCTCCCGTGTACCTTAATACTATTGTGATAGTATAGAACATTCTTGTTAAAGGTTGGAGGGTATAGGAAAGGAAATCTATGTAAAATATATACAAACGAGGGGTGAACTTGAGCCCTATCTACTCTTGCCAAGGTGCAAAGGAGAGAGAGGGCATTATATTAGTTATCTACCGATGTGTAACAAATTATGTCAGAACTTAGTGGCTTAAAGCAAATAAGCATTTATTATCCCCCAGTTTCTGTGGGTCAGGGTGTGGAGTAGGCTCATTACCCAGTTGGTCGTGGCTGCAGTCAGGATTTTGTAGGGGCTGCAATCATCTGAAGGCTTGCCTGGGGCTGGAGGAGCTGCTCTCCAGGCAGCTCACTCCCATGGCTGTTGGCAGGAGGCCCCAGTTCCTCTTTGGCTCTTGGTAGGAGGCTTCGGTTCCTTGCCCCCTGGGCCTCCATGTGCACAGGCTGCAGAAGTGTTCTTGCGACAGGTCCCCCACTTCCTTGGGCGGAGTGATCAAGAGAGGGGGCAAGCAGGATACCGGCACCTCTGTGACTGTGTCTCCAGAGCCGAAAACCCTCACTGCCACTGTTTTCTGTCCCTTGCAAGCACTTGGTCACCAAGGCCAGCCCACACCAAGGGGAGGGAATTAGGCTCCACCTTTTGAAGGGAGTGTCAGAGAATTTGTGGACTCATTCTGAATCGCCACAGGCATTTTCCTAGTGGGGGAAGGTAGAGTTAACAGACTTACCCTTAGGAATGCAATGCAGCCTGTCCCTGGCACGTTGAGGAGGTGGGTTTGGCTGGACCCGAGTGTTCAGGAGCTGATCCCATTGTGAATAAACAACTATGTTACACATCCATTTGTGGTAAAATTGCTTCTGATGTTACCAATAAATGGTTTTTAGGGTGTTAAATTTTACTCTTTTGTCATGGAAGAAGTTATTCAACTTGTGACTGTTAGCATTTTCATAGAAGAGTGATTTTTTTCTTTGTAGGATCAGATACTTTATTTTGTGGTCTCTGTTACAAAGTGATGTTTCTGATGGGAGAGTGTGGTGAGAGGAGGATTACATAAAGCACAGCTCCCTTTGGTTCCCCTTAGGTTATGCACATGGTGTTTTGTAACGACAACGAATACTACAGTTTTCTCCTGAACAGACTATATATGGACTTGGTGGTACTTTATTAAATCAGGTAATCGTATAAGACATATACTTTCGATAAAAGGTCCAATTGAAAATGGTAGATTAAGAAAGAGATCTGAGCAGTCCGCTAATTTCCGTTTATTCCTGTCTTGCTCAGCTCGCAATAGGCTTGTAGGAAGTCTTACGTGTCCTACCTTGCCCTTCCAGGAGGAGACTGTGCTGTAGGATCTCCACAACTTCTGGAGTTCGTCCTTTTTTGACCTCCTCAAAGGGAAAGGGCAAAAGAGCATTGGGAGCTTTTATAAATGCACGTGTGTGCACGCCAGCCATGCTGCACACTATCCCCTGTTGTGACTTTACCATGGGCCTGGTGCCAACACGTGCTAACTGCACACTGCTTGCACCACTAATTTGGGTAAGTCTAGGAGGGGTGAAGGGTGAGATGGCGTGGGACGGAGGCAGGGAGAAGGTGGTTTCCTGTGTGGGTGGCCTTGTACCAGTGAGAGAGGATGTCTGTGAGTGTGAGTGTGTGTGTGTGTGTGTGTGTGTGAGTGAGTGAGAGAGGGTGTGAGAAAGAGACAGAAAGCAAGCTCAAGCTGCCTTAATGTCTACTGGTTAGAAAAGAGAGAAGAGATGAAAAGAGAAGTGAAGACTGGAACAAAATAAGTGAAAACTGGAACAAAAAGGAGGGAAATGAGGGGAGAGACTTCATGTGTGCTGCCCATAGTCAAGATAGCATGTGAAGTGGTTGAGAACTGTTAACGTTTCCTGGAATAATTTCTTTAAAATGCTGAAAGAAACTTCCTGTGAGAAGCGGCCACCAGGTGTCATCAGAGGGCTGCTATTGATTTGTTTTGTTCTTGTTCTTAAAGAGTATTGGAGTGTTTCGATTTCTTTCTTGCAAGTGTGTTTTTTTTTTCTTCTTTTTAAACCACAGCAGAGACTGTTTCAGTCAGAGCGGGGACTTTCTTTTGGGAGTTTCTTGCTGGGCTAATAATTTTTTATGGGTAACACTGAAGATCAAGTTACAGGTAACTTTTTAGTCAAGGAACAGCTAGTTGAGAATTTGGATAAGAGTTGATAGTCTAAGTGGAATTGCATATTTGAAAATCTTTGTGGAGTTGGATGTTGTTGAATTTGCATAGGCAGCATGTGCTTTAAGATTTGGGAATAACATATCTCATTATTGTAGTCTGAACACCTGCTATGTCTTGTGAGTCTTGAAACCTGACTATGGGAAGAAATTCGAGGCTCATTTTCTTTCTCCAGTGGAACAAGTCCCAGTTCTTTCAGAGAGGACAGAGATGATGCCTTTCTTAAGGGCCAACAGTGAATCCCCTGCTTGTTCTGTTGTTTGCTTTGTTCTTGAGGGAATTAACGATGCTTTCTGGTACACAGTAGGCTTGCAATAAGTGTTTGTTGAATGAGTAAACGAAATCTGTCTCCAGAAGAATGAGCCCTTAAACTGTCCGTCCCAATTGGGTGATTTTTGAATTCTTCTTTAAGAAAGACCCCATCCCCTGTCTCCGTTGGTTACAAGGTACTTGTTCGAATAAGCTTTCTGATGAAGATTTTTCCTTTTAATTTATATTTGCATAAATTTCCTCATTTCTGTTTCATCTTCTGTAGATCACTATAAGATACTTTTCTAGATCACTTTAAGATACTTATTAAATCACCTTGCACTCCCGCTTACTGACATCATTCTAGTTCTGGGCTTTATCAGTTAAACTATTAGAATGTACTTTTTCTGTCTCGAGGCTTTCTCGACCTATACTATGTCCTGTGTACTGAAAAATTAACCTTCCTTAAGCGGTGCTGTGTTTTGGTGACTCCCCACTGACGCTACTGGATAAATCCCAGCTTTGAAGTCAGAGCCTTCTGTGGTCTGGTCCGGGCTGGTCATTTGCCTTTGTTTTAAGTTGCTGTGCAGTAGACAGCCAGTGCTGTCGCTGTCTGGACTGCTCACGGCCTTGCACACTCACTGTGTGTGTTTTTGGCTTTGCCTAATCCCTTCCTTCTACTTGAGATGTTTAACTCTTCCTATCTGCTTCTTCAACAGAAGACAAAAACGGTTTTAGTTTCTTCAAGGTTTAGCTGAAATAACATTTCTACTATTTTAGCCAGCTATTCTACTTGGGAGTAGGATCTCTTGCTCATTATACTGCTATAGATCTTGGTGTGTATCACACACGTGATCCTATTTGGCCTTGTGTGAGTTCCTTTGCGTATATGTCACATGGCTTCTAATAGAATATGAGGGCAAAGAATGGGTTCATATCAGTGTCCTTCCTTTCGTATGCTAGGCACTCAATATATATTTGTTGAATGTTTGTTCTTTCTTGCTATAATGAGATGATGAATTGACGACCTCAGATGTGTATGGATGAGATTTGTGCACCATACAGCTTTGCGAAATGTGAAATTGCCCTATAGATGAAGCGCAATCTGTTCTTTTGTGTATTTTACTAAAGAATGTCAACTGAATTCCTGGGGAAGGGGAAATGCTGATATGTCCTCCCCTGTCTTCAGGACACAGATGGCCCAGACGTGTTTGTGGCTCAGTGAAGGTGAGGGAGCTGCTGAGCTGCCAGTCCACAAAGATTGATGAAATCTGAGAACTTCAGAGGAAAGAGCTGGCGTGGCACCAAGGCCATTAGCATATGGAATCCTTATCAAGTGTATCTCGGCTTACTTGCACATTGAATTTTCAGTTAGACTTCTTTTAGTTTACTTAATTACCTGCTTATAACAATTCAAATAAATCCTGAGAAGTTATGTTTTGTGTAGCTAGGGAGCTGACTTCATGTAGATTAACACTGGAGTCCAAAATCGGAGAGAAGGGAAGAGTCTCACGTATAAACTTCACATTGTGTCTTTGTACTCAGTTCACTTTGGGTTCTGTCTAATGGAATGCAGTGCCTTAAAACGTTACATGGTTGTGTTTTCAACTAGTTTTATCTTCTGTAGTATATTTATTTTCTAGAAGGATATATTTTAAATGTTTTGGCACCGATAAAATGTAGAGAAATGTAAATATAATGGCAATTAGACAGTTTCATTTTTAAGATTAGTAATTTCTCTTTCAGTGAAGAGAAGGTGAGTCAGGTATGGTAATTTTTCTATTTAAAATGGGGTACTAGCATTATAGCATATGCATATATATTTTTCTTTAAAATCAATGAGTATTCAGTATTGGTACTAAATTTAAACCTGGTTGTTCTTTAACATTTTCTAAAATTGATCTTCCCTTAATGGGCTTTCCGTAGGTAGGACATAAGTTGAGCCTCATGTTCAGTGATTTCTCTCCTATTTCGGAGCCCAGTTAATCTTCACTATGGCCATCACTCCGTCACTTAATCCACTTCATGTACTTACACTCTCAGCGATATCCTAGATTCAGTGTTCAAAGCCTAAAGTTCAGCCAAGTTCCCTCATTAGAATTCCCACCTTTGGTTAGTCTCGTCATAGAATTTTGAGAGAAAAGACCCGAAGCTCACTCTTCTACATGAACCTCATAAGAGTTAGCATTTCCTAGCTTAGAATGGAACCAGGGACACGGTATGAATGTCAGAGCCTTAGGACTTCTCCCCTCCTCACGCCTGAATTGTTGTAAGTCATTCTAGTTCTTCCACGTGGGATGCTGCCACAGAATGGCTTGATGAGCAGCGTGCAGGTCTGCGCCCAGGATCGGAACCGGTGAACCCTGAGTCACCGGAGCGGAGCACGTGAACTTAACCAATCGGCCATGGGGCTGGCCAGCTAATTTTGTATGTAAACTTAATTCTCGGTCAAGATGTCCTGGATGCTCTTGGTATTTTTAATCTCACATTGTTCATTTTCACTCTTAACTTCAGTCTACAGAATATGTCAAAATGGGGGCCCACAGAGAAGCTTTCTACACTGAAGTTTTTTTTCTTGGACTGATTCTTCAGGCCTAGAAGCTCTCTTTATTGGGCAAGTGACAGGGTAGCAAGTTCCTCCCCGGCTCTCAGTATCAAGAAGGGTTTGATTATAAAAGAGAGCTTCTCTAAACCTGTTCAGGAAAATAAATAGTAAAATATAAGTCTATCATTTTCATAGGACTACCTCATTGCCAGAAAGAGTCCTACAATCTTTTCCGTGTTGTCATGTACCTCTACTTAAAGGGCATAAAAGAATATCAGGAATCACTTTGAAGAATTAATCTAGCCCAACACACCCTTATAAAGAAGATTTAATAGTTTATTTAATAGTTTATTTGACCACCTACTCAAAATTTGTTTATCTTCAGTTTTCCTCTAATTCTGCAATTTTGTTACAGTTTTACCTAAGTTTCAAACAGATAATCACAATTTAAATTAAAAACAAACACTTCACAATATAGGAAAAGCCTGACTGAAAGATAAATTGTACATCTCAAGTTAGCACAACAAAATGTGTTTGATAAACTGCCAAATAAATCTTTGAGTTGCCTCCCCGACCCTTGAACTGATTTTTTCTCTTAAGGGCATAATTAAGCTTTCATTCAGAATGCCGTATACCTCACATTGCGATTATTGCTCTTATCAAAATCAACCAGTTGTTCTCCTCAACTTGCCCTGAAATTTTAACTCCTCCGGAAAGCTCTCAGTTGCACACTCTCTACAAACATTCCACCCATCTCTGGTATCCAATGCCCACAGCAACTCAAGGAGGCGTTTGCAATTTTAATACGTTCCAGAAACAGGAGTTGAAAAATGACGAATTCACGATGATGAGAGGAAATTCTGGAGGTTTTTAAAAAAGAAAAGATTCTATCATATTACTGGACTGTAAGAAATATCACTAGCAATCTTTTTTCATACAATCCTAGAGTTCATTAACATTAAACCTTTGATCATGTAAGTAGAGTTGCATGACCCCATTTCATTACTGTTATTAAAAATAATGGTACCTACCCTGTATCTCCCAATCCATGAAGGAAAATCACCTACAAGAGAAAAAATTAATAAACAATGCCCAAATAAACCCACACAGAATTGATACACACTAGCGTTGGTCAATTCTGGATGCCAGAATTTCAGAACACTACCTTCAGCAAATCAAACTCCATAGAGCTCTCTTCAGTGGGAAAAATACTTAATTTCTCTCACTGTAGTTCCGAAGATAATTAATGTGCGGCCTTAGCACTTAAAGAGGTCCCAGTTAGACATTCTTAAGTGCAAATAACATTCTAGGAAAAATAGTTTGTTTCAAGTCAAACCATGCAAGTCTCATGTAAACTGTAGACTTTTTCCATCACAAAAAGGAGCTTCCGGGGTTAAAAAGACATTTGAGCTCCTCGTACACGGTTTTCTAAAAAACAGCACCCTGTGATGTCATAAGTTGCCAATCTTCAAACTTCTTTAATTCAGGACACGAGTGCAAGGTAAGAAAATAAAGTCATTTTCTTGAGGACTTCAGACTTCCCTCACCCACAAACAAGAGAGAAACGAGCAACGGAGCCACCTCGAGTTAGGGTGCCTGGCCGCTAACGCCGGTCCCTACAAGCTGGGGACTCGCTCCGCAATGCAGAGGGCTCGGGGCTGACGGGGGCGGGCGCGCTGATCCTCCGGCCCGGCCGCAGCCCCGGAGCCCTCCCGACACCGACCACCCCACCCCACCCCACCCCACCCCACCCCACCCCACCCAGCCCACCCCGGACCCGGCGGAGGGAACCCACCCACCGGCCGCCAGGCGGTCAGCGACGCCAACCCTGCGCGAAGGGCAGTGGTGAGCAGCGGGCCGAGGGTCCCCTCCGAGCCCCGGCTGCCGCCACTCACCGCAGCAGTGGCCTTCCGGGCGGCGGGGATGATGGCGGGAAGCGGGGCAGACATGTTATTACCGCACATACACCGGCTCGACCGACAACGCGCGTCGCAGGCGGAAGGGAGAGAGGGCTCCCGGCCCGCCCCACCGGGCGCGCGCTCAGGTGTCGGCGGCCCGGCGGCGCTCTTTCCTGCCGGGCGTCCGGGACACCCTGGGGGAGACGCTCTCAGCCCCAGCGGGACTGCGTGGTCCCTGGAGCCTGGGCTTGCCTTCCGCTCCTGGGGCGCTGTAGTGAAAAGAATGAGCCCCAAAGCCAGTCATCCGCAACCCCACATACTCCTTCGTTTCCTGAAGCTGGGGTGGACTCGTTTGCGCTGGGAGAGGTCGCTCGAGCTTTCGCTGTATTTCCGTTTGGGGCTACACCAGTGTGCAGTTTTGGAGTCGACTCCCCTCCTCCTTTAAACTTCAGCTGAAAGAGAAAACATTCAGTTGTCACCGAGAATGCACAACTTATTGATCGATGGATAGTGACATAGTACTGATTTAAGCATGAGACTAGACGGTCCCTTTTCTGCACAGGTGGGTCAATGCATATTAAATACATGGTATGATCTGGGAAAGCGCAAGAGATAGAAACCCCGTAGAACCAAAATGGCCAGACCTTCTGAAGTTTATCGTTCAATGGAGAAAGTTAAATGATATACACAGTCCTTAGGGAGTACAGTGTAAGATAGGGAAAGAAGCTGGTGAACAAAAGGCTTTAAAACACACACACACACACACACACACACACACACACACTCACTCACACTCACTCCACTTTAATTCATAGGATAACCAGAATGCAGTCGTACTGTTTTTTATCTTTCTTGTCTTGGATTTGAGTGCTGAGAATTTGGGGGGCTCTCCGAAATGTTAAATTGATGCTGATTTATTGAAAATGATAATGTGACATTTCACTTATGAGTCTACAATTATGTCAGGCTTTTAAGTACTTGGTTGTGATTTAAGTATTTGGTTGTGATGTTAATAGAGACTAAAACTATCTTTAGCTGTTATGTCAACCTAAATGAAGCTGTCTGGGGGGCAAGCTCAAAAAATGAGTTTATTTGGGAATAGCCGAGGAATTGCAATTCTGGACGTGCAAACTATGGTGAACCATAGGCAAGTTGGAAGAGACAAGGGGAAAGTTAGTTTTTATTAGGTGTTAGGAGGAAATTAAGGAGGGTTATTTAGAATAAAAGTTCATTGGAGAAGAACAAGAGTGTAAGGTTGTGACAATGCGTTGTCGCTGCGGCAGGGACGGATCTTCCTTCCTTTTCTTAAAAGCAGGAGATGAAATTCCTAGGTGAAGATGTCCTCCGTTGCACCAGCAGAAAAGTTACATTCTTATCATCACGGATAAGAAGTTGGGACTGAGAGAATTTTATACAAATAGGCCTGGTTAAAATAATTCTTATCGTCCATCTTCCTGCCAGTTAGGCAGGCAGCAGTGAGTGGTATGTACGTGAGAGGTCCCCCTTCAGGGTTTCATGACTCCATTTTAAAAGAGGTTTTCCTTTATTTTCACACTTACTATGAACAAAACATGTTCCAAGACACTACTAGTCTGAGTTTTTCTGTGATGTAATATGTAGAGTTCCAGGTGCCACCAGCGGTTCTATCAACTGACTTCCGTTAGTTGGGAGTAGGACAGCTCAATTTTATCTAGAGACATGCACAGCATAACAGCGTTTGGGTC
Organism: Equus caballus; assembly: GCF_041296265.1. Classification (NCBI taxonomy): domain Eukaryota; kingdom Metazoa; phylum Chordata; class Mammalia; order Perissodactyla; family Equidae; genus Equus; species Equus caballus. The sequence continues at coordinate 156,264 of NW_027221988.1, forward strand.
AAGGACGGAGGGCATATAGGAGGGTGGTCCCGTAAGATTAGTACCATATAGCCTAGGTGTGTAGTAGTCTATACCATCTAGGTTTGTGTGAGTACACTCTATGATGAATTGTGTAAGTACGCTCAATGATGAAACTGCCTAACACATTTCTCAGAATGTATCCCCATCATTGAGCAATGCGTGGCTATATTTCTGTCATCCTCCCCTCTTAGCCAGTCCAAATGCTGCTATTCCTGCAAGATTCACCGAAGTCTTACATCCTCTAAGGAACCTTAGTGTTCTAATTAATCTCTTTGTCCCCCAGATAAGAGAAAGAAAGAAATATAGTAATAGAAAAAAGACAAAATTAGCATTATTTTCAGAGGATGATGATGCTAAGGTGTTTAAAGCAAAAGCCAACTGAGTAAATTTGAAGATCGAATTGGCTCTATTCAACAATTCATGAATTGAGCAGCATCCCAGCTAGCAAATAGAAGGGAGGTCCAAGGAGCTATGCAAAGTGGAAGGCTGTTAGGGGCAGAAGGGACGGAATAAAGGAAGTTTCTAGCAAAGAGCAGATTCGGGCAAGATCACCTTCCTTTGGGGAAGAGTAGTGTGGGGATCTATGAGGCAGATTACTCACTCATGCCGACCAGGTAATTCCAGATTGACTAGTTAAAGGTCACATTCCTGTGAGAGACTGAAAGTGCAATTAAGTCTTGATTTATTGATGTGGGACTTAGCACAAGTGACACCATTTTGTTCCTGTTTTTTCTTTTTTAACAGTTCTCCCCCTTTGCGTGAGACTCTTAGCATAACTTGAAAGATGTGATCAAAATTTAAGGCATTAGTGCCACTCTCAGCTACCGCTCTGTTGGTCTCGCAGCTTTTACTGTTTCTCCGTGTTATAGTCACAGGTCATGAGGTTTTCTGCCGAATCCTGTGGTATTCACAGGTCACGACTTCACATTCATTTGCTTGATGGTTAGCAGCTGCAAACACGCATTTAAAGCTTTTGAGAGAATACGGTGCATCAGGGAGATTACTATGACTGTTACTGGTAGGATAATTCCCATGTCTGGAGTGCACTTCAGAGCCATGGTCCCCAAGACCCAAACCAATCAAAATCCAATAAGTGAAAGAAATACTCTGTTGAAGGAGTCACCTTTTTAAGCCAAGTGGCGCACTCAGTGATTTTATGTAACTAAATTTCAGCTTCCCCAGAAGTGTTAATCCAGGTGCAGCGGGTGGTGGCCACAGCACAGACACATCCTTGCTCAGCTAACAAATGATCAAGGGCTGTCATATTATCAAGAACTACTTTGAGCTGAGAGTCTAGAGATTTTCATTGGGCAGCTATTGCTTTAGCAGCGAATTCTGCAATACTTTCAAGAGTTAAGGAGGGATTTCTGATCACAGCCTCATTTGTACTCACTCCTAACAAAGGAAGTAGGGACCTGCCGAAAGAAGCACATCCTGAATCATGAAGGCCTCCTGGCAGGTCTTTTCGAATTGGATGATTAGGGGAGTTGACCAATGAAGTGTCTTAGCCTATTTGAGAACAGTTGAGTGGCACAGTTAGATAACCTAAGGGGCATTGCCCAGTTATGTGTTAGCCATCTAAGCATTTATAGGTCCAAGGAGAATGATCACCACCACCGATGAAATTAAATCCTGTTGGGGCGTAAACCATTACTGCTCAGGTGGCATTGTTCATGGGTTCCAGCATCATGAACAGATTGGAGTTTTTGATGATGAATCCAGCTGTCTGAAAGGTTGCTCTCCCTTAGTAATGGCTTGGGAGATATGATGGTGGCATTATCTTGCCAGGCCAATGCCAGAGTAAAGGAAAGAAAGAGAGGAAGACAGTGTTTCATGTTTAGTTAAAATGGGAAATCTTGATCTGGTGTCTTGGGTGGAAGCAGTCTACGTCAATGTCAGCTGCTTCTCCTGCTCATCAGTTTGATTCAGAGGTCTTCAGTGTTTGTAAAGGACCAGAGGTCAGGAGGAGCTTTCTTCCACTGTGAGATGTGTAGCCAAGGTTTAAGTCCTGGAGGTTTGGCTGCCATCTGGGTCGGGAGGAAGACCTAGTATATTCCTTTCCAAGGAGATTCAAGGACAGTCTTTGGTCTCAGTGATTCCAAATCAGAAGGATGGGAGGAAATAGGAAACATTCGGTTGGAGAGTGGTAGCCAGATATTTGAGAAAATTAGAAGAATTTAGGATCCAGTTCAGTTTACAGGTATATAACAAAACCTCAAAGACAATTAACAGGGTTAGAATCTAAATATCTACAAAGGTGCAAACATAATTTTTCTCTCTACAATTACCCCATTTTTTACCAAAGATAATCACAGTAAAACTAATTTGTTTGTATTAAACTTGGCCTGATTATTTACATGAGTGTAGCAAGAATGGTGATTGACCACATAAGCTCTTTTAAGACTGCTTTGCTGGAACTTTTTATAAGGAATCTCAGATTTGACTCTTTCAAAGCCTCTGAGGCCAGGAAGCCGAGCCAAGTTTCAGGCAGTTCCTTACAGCTGTCTGGTCATGTCTGAATCTATGCATCTCTCTCTCAACTATGACATTCCAGTCAAAGCCTTGGTAACATAGCCAATGTTTTCAATTGTACCCTGTTAGAAGGAGAACAGATTCTTATTGAAATTATGCAAGTAACTTACTGTATTGCCATGAAAAGAACACTTGAGTTTCTAAATTCTGGAGGGATCATACAGGGAGAAAAAGTAAATGTTTCCTCTTTGTTTACAAAGGTATACTTTACCAATTGTAAATCATAGGTAGCTTAAGAGAAAAAGTTTCCTTAAATCTGGAAAAACAAAACACCAAAGAACCAGAAATGTTTCAAACAAGAAGTCGTAAAAATTGTAACTATCCTTCTCAGCTTATTCAGTCCCAGGTTATTAATTCTTGTTCTGCTTGAACCCAGTTGTTTCTTTTAGTTCTGGAAATTCTTTTAATCTTAAAAACTAATTCTAAAATTCATAAACATGTAGGAGTATCCAGGAATGTTAAAAAAGAAATAGAGTAATTGGCAGTTTATTGAAGGGGATTAGAATGCACCACCCAAAATATGCCATATGGATTATTTTGAGGTAAGGCCATTGAGAATCAACAGATACAGAAAGAAGCCTTCTTGGAGATTCTTTATCTGACTAAGAGCAGAAACTTCTAAAAGCTGAGGGCTGCCATAAGTCTCTTCTCCTAAGGGAGTTTTATGGCTATGAAGAAGACAGAAAATCGGCACCAACATGAGCCTGCACAAACAAATTTTAATAAATAACCTTTATCTTTCCTTAGTTTCCCCCTATATTTACCTCCTCACAATTTACCACCCTTAGAAGCTCAAACCTCTTTTCCTTTGTCTTGTCATTTCTTCACAAATTTATTTCCCTTTGTGAAAATGGTAACAGTCTGCCTCTTTAGGATTTTCATGTCATTTCTGAGGCCCCTCCACCATATGCATATGAAATAAACCTTTTTCTCCTGTTAATCTGTCTTTTGTCAGTTCAATTTGCAAGACCCCAGTTATTGAACCTGAGAAAGTAAAGGAAAAAATTTTTTTCCTCCTCATCAACATCATCTAGAATTACAAAAATTGCAAGAGTAAATTACCAATGTAGGAAAGGATAAGCAGATCAGGTCATTTACTGAATGCCCTTAGTTACTCAGATTTATTTCTAGAACAGAATTAAAACTCCAGGAAAAAAAAAAAAGCACACGGGAGAAATAAGTACATATTAGAGGTGGCATTTCAAATCAGTGGAAAATGATAATTTTTCAGCAAATGATATTAAAGTAATTGGCTACATTTGGGAGAAAATTCAGGTGGTTCCTCCATTATTCCTCCCACCAAATTTTAGTCAGTATCCAGAAATTCAAATGACTAGCATTTACAAGGAAGTGCCCAACTTTTCTAATAATTAAAGAAGTACAAATTAAAACAATTTATTACTTTAGATCCATGATATTGGAAAGAGTGGAACAAGCTTAAATTGCGTACACTGCTAATGGTGTGTGGTATAAAAGGGAATGACCCTGAAGAACAATTTGGGAAGATCCAGTAAAGTGGCAGATGTGCATAGCTATGACCCAGCAACTCTACTCTGGGGGCCTACTTTGGAAACCCTCACATGTACGTACACAGAGAGACATATAAGAATATTAACTGCAGCGCTCTTTCTAAATTGAAAACTGAGAACAACCTAGACACTCATCAACAAGAAAACGGATAAATTCATTTATATGTGAAAACACATTAAAGTACCATATATTGTTTCTTTCCGATGTTTTAAGATATGTGATGTACAATGAACTGCACATACCTAAAGTGTACAATTTGATAAGTTTTGTCTTGTTATATACTACTCAAACTATAACCACGATCAAAATAAGGAACATATCCATCACACACAAAACTTCTCTTGCTCCTTTGTAGTCTATCCCTGTCTCTTCCCTCTGTGCCCCATCCCCAGGAGACCTCTGATTATTTTGTCACAATAGATTTGTTTGCATTTTCTAACACTTCTTTCTCTCAGCATCACTGTTTAGAGATTCATCCATGTTGTTGTATCAGCTGTCATTTCTTTTATTGCTAAGTAGCACCCATTATATAGATATAACGCAATTTGTTTATCTGTTCCCCCGCTGATGGGCTTTTGAGTTGCTTGCGGTTTGGGGCTATTACAAATAAAGCTGCTATAAAGAATCTTGTACAAGTTTTCATGTGCATGTATGTTCACATTTCTCTAGGAGTGGGAGTACTGAATCAACTGGAAGGTGAAGTCTTGACTGTTTAAGAACCTGCCAAAATGTTTTCCAAAATAGTTAGTTTAAACATCTGATCAAATCTTTTGCCCATGTGATAAACTGGATTCTCTTATTATTATTGAGTTGTAAGAATTTTATGTCTATTCTAGATACAGTTACTTTGTCAGATACGTGTTTTGAAAACACTTTCTCTCAATCTGTGGCTGGATCGTCTATTTTCTTATGTGTCTTTTAAGGAACAAAAATTTTTAATTTTCATGAAGTCAAATTTATTGACTTTTCTTTTATAGTTTATGCCTTTTATTTTAGTTTATGCTTTATTTAAGAAATTTTTGCTTAACCCAACATCACTAAGATTTTCTCCTATATTTTCTTCTAGAAAATTTATAATTTTGGCTCTTATATTTAGACACTTATTATGATCCATTTTGAACTAATACTTCCATATGGTGTGAAACAACGATTAAGACCTTTTTTTGCGTATGGCTCTCCAGTTTCCTATCACCATTTATTGAAAAGATGATCATTTCCTCTTTGAATTCTCTTGGCTTCTTTGTCAAAAATCATTTGTCCACAGGATAGCCACATAAAAAGAATGAAGTTGTACAGCTATCTCATACCATATACAAAAATTTACTCAAATGGATCAAAGAGCTAAATGCAAGAGCTAAACCTATAAACTCTTACAAGACTACGTAGATTTAAATCTTTGTGACCTTGGATTAGGCAATGGTTTCTCAGATTTGAATAGACATTTCTCCAAAGAAGATATACAAATGGCCAATAAACACATGAAAAAATACTCAACATAATTAACTAATAGGGAAATGCAAATTAAAACCAAATGAGATACCACTTCACATCTGCTTGGATGGCCATAATCACCAAAGACAGGTAAGTGTTGGCTAGGGTGTAGAAAAATTGGAACATTCATGCTGTTGGGAATGTAAAATAGTGCAACTGCTTGGGATATTTTCCAAAGTCTGGCAGTTCTTCAAAAGGTTAAGCATAAAGTTACCCAGCAATTTCACTCCCAAGTATATAACCAAGATAACTGAAAACGTATGTCCTCGCAAAAACTTGTAAACAAATGCTCATAGCAGAATGATTTGTAAAAGCCCCAAAGGGGAAGCAAATGTCCATCAACTCATGAATAAATAACCAAAAGGTGGTATATCCATACAATGAAATATTACTAAGCAAGGAAAAGAAATGATACATGCTACAACATTGAAAGCATTAAACTAAGTGAAGAATCCAGTCACAAAAGACCACATATTGTATGATACCATTTATGTGAAATGTCTAGAATAGGCGAGTCCATTGAAACAGAAAGTAGATTGGTGGCTGCCTAGGGCCAGGGTAGGAGGATTCAGGAGGAAATGGGGAGTGACTGCTAATTGATACAGGGTTTCTTTTGTGGGTGACCTAAATTTTCTAAAATTAAATAGTAATGATGGTTGCGCAACTCTCTGAATATACGAAAAACCGTTTAATCGTACATTTAAAATGCGTGAATTGTATTGTATGTGAATTATATCTTAATAAAACTGTTACTTTAAAAATCTATTGTCCATAAATTTGTGAGTCTACTTCTGAACTCTCTATGGTGTTCCGCTGGCCTGTGACTATTCCAATACCACGTTGTCTGGATTACTGTCTCTTTATGATAAGCTTGGAATCAAGTAGTTTTAGTCCTTCTACTTTGCTCTTCTATTTCCAAGTTGTTTTGGCTATTCTATATCCTTTGTAGTTCCATATTCATTTTAGGGTTGACTAATGTATTTCTTCAAAAGAACCTATTGAGATTTTCATTGAGATTCTCTCAAATCTACAGGTCAATTTGAGGAAAAATGACAACTGAGTCTTCCGATCCATGAACCAGTATCTCTCTCCATTTATTAAGGTAATCTTGGATTTCTGTCAGCAATGTTTTACACTTCTCAGTGTATAGTCCTGAATATCTTTTCTCAAATTTATTCCTAGAAAATCCATGTTTACGTTATTGAAAATGGTACTTTAAATTTCAGTTTGACCATTTCTTGCTAGACATAGAAATGTAACTAATTTTTGCATATTGACCTCGTATCTGCAATGTTGCTAGACTCACTTAAAAGTTCTAGTAGCTTTTATTTGTAGATTCCTCAGGGTTTTCTTAGACAATTATGCACTTGAAAATAAAGACAGTTTTACTTCTTTTCCAATCTGCATGTTTGATTTTTTCTTTTGCCTTACGGTACTGTCTAGGACCTCCAATAGAAGTGGTAGGTAAACATTGTTGCTTCATTCCAGATCTTAGGGTAAAAGCATTCAGTCTTGCATCCTGAAATATAATGTCAACTGTAGGGTTTTTGTAGATACTCTTTATCAGGTGGAAAGAATTCCCTTTTATTCCTTGTTTGTTGAGAGTTATTGTACTGAATGAATCTTTGTGCATCGAATGTTTTTATATATATATTAAAATGATTATTTTTTCTTTAGTTTGTTGATATGGTAAACTATATTAATTGATTTTAACATTAAGTCAACTTTGCATTCCTGGGTTAAACCCCACTTGGTCATGATATATTTTGTTTTTTCACTCAATTCATGATAAGTTGTTTGTTCAAAAATTGTGAAGAATTTTTCCATCTATTTTCATGAGGGATATTGGTTTATAGTTCTTTTTTCTTGTAATGTCTTTATCTGGTTTTGGTATCAGGATAATGTTGGCTACATAAAGTGAGTTGGACAGTATTCCTTCCTCTTTAAAAGTCTGGAAGATTTTGCGTAGAACTGGTATACTCCCTCCTGGGATGTTTGGAAGAAGGTGGGGGGGGAATAGGGAAATGCTTGTCAAAGGGTACAAACTTGTAGTTATAAGACAAATAACCTTTGGGTCCTATTGTACAGCATAGTGATTATAGTTAATGATACTGTATTGTATACTTGAAATTTTTTAAGAGAGTAGTTTTGTTTGAGGAAGATTAGCTCTGAGCTAGCATCTGCCACCAATCTTCCTCTTTTTGCTGAGGAAGATTGGCCCTTAGCTGACATATGTGCCCATCTTCCTCTACTTTACATGTGGGACGCCTGCCACAGCATGGCTTGATAAGTGGTTCCCATGTCCGTGCCCAGGATCCGAACCGGTGAACCCTGGGCCGCTAAAGCAGAGCACGCAAACTTAACTGCTATGCCACTGGGCCAGCCCCAAGACAGTAGATCTGAAGTGTTCTCACCACACACAACAAAAAAGTAACTGTGATGGATGTGTTAGTTAACTTGACTGTAATAATCATTTCACAATGTATGTGTATATCAACGGTTTGCATTGTACACCTTAAGTACATGCAATTTTTATTGTCAATTATACTTCTGTAAAGTTCGAAAAAAAATGTTTAGTAGAATTCAGCCATAAAGTCATCTAGGCCTGAAGTGGAAATCAATTTCCTTAGTAGGCATAAAGCTAGTTATGTTCTTTATATCTTTTTATTAAGGGTAAAAAACAGCTTTATTGAGATATAATTTACATACCATACCACTCACCCATTACAAGTGTACAATTCAGTGGGTTTCGATATATTACATTATTGATTTTTTAAAATTGTGGTAAAATATATTCAACATAAAATTTGTCATTTTAACCATTTTTAAGTGTACAATTCAGTAGCACTAATTCCATTCAAAATGTTGTGCAACCTTCACCACTGTTTTCAAAACTTTTTCATCACCCCCAACAGAAAGTCTGTAATTGTTAAGCAATAAGTCTCCACCCTACCCTCTCTCTAACCCCTGGTTATGTCTAATCTACTTTCTATTTCTATGAATTTGCCTATTCTAGATACTTCATATCAGTGGATTCATACAGTATTTGTCCATTTGCATGGCTTATTTCATTTAGCATAATGTTTTCAGTGTTCATCCATGTTGTGTCATGTATCAGATCTTTATTCCTTTTTATCATTGAATAATATACCTTTGTACATATACTCTACGTTTTGCTTATCCTTTCATCTGTGGATGGACACTTGGATTGTTTTCACCTTTTGGTTTTAGTGAATAATGCTTCAATGAACATTGGCATAAAAATATCTGTTTGAGTCCCTGCTTTGAATTCCTTTGGATATATACTTTCAGCTTTCAACATCTGACCATGATGCGTCTTGGTGTAGCCCTCCTTTCATTTCTCCGACTTAGAGTTTGTTGAGCTTCAGGGATATATATTGTTTTTATCATATTTGGGAAGTTTTCGATCACTACATAGTCAATATTTTTCTGCTCTTTTCTCTCTCTCCTCTCCTTCTGTTACTTCCATTACACATAGGTTGGTGTGCCTAATGGTGTTCCACAATTCTCTAAGGCTCTGTTCATTTTTCCTCATTCTTTTTTCTCTCTGCTCCTCAGATTGCATAATCTCCATCAGTCTGTGTTTAAGTTTTCGGGTTTGTCCATCTTTCGGTTCAGATTTATTGTTGGGCTCCTTTAGTGAGTGATTGTCCAGCCACACCCTTGATGTTCTCTCCAGAACAGATTTTCTCATTTTTTTGTAATGTAGATAGGTTGAGAACTTTCAAATCTTCAATTTTGGTTTCTTTTTCTAACTTGCACCTCAGAACTCTTCCAGCCTCTACCCATTCCCCAGTTCTAAAGCCACTTCCACAATTTTAAGTATCTGTTACAGCAGCACCCTACATCCTGGTACCAAAATCTGTATTAGTTTGCTAGGGCTGCCTTAACAAATTACCACAGACTGGGGGGCTTAAACTACGGAAATTAATTTTTTCACAGTTCTGGAGGTGAGGAGTCCAAGATCAAGTTGTGGGCAGAGCTGTTTCTTCTGAGGCCTCTCTCCGTGGTTTGTAGGTTACCGTCTTCTCCCTGTGTCTTCACGAGGTCTTCCCTTTAGACGAGTCTTTGTCCAAATTTCTTCTTCTTGTTTGGACGCCAGTCATATTGGATTAGAGCCCATCCTAATGACCTCATTAAAGACCTTTTCTCCAAATACAATCACATTATGAGGTACTGGGAGTTAGGACTTCAACATACGAATTTTTCAGGAACACACTTCAGCCCGTGACATACTTCCTGGTATGGAACCTGCATCCTGTCAGCAAGCTGGGGTGTGGGTGCTCAGGGCCCAGTGTTTTCAACCTGCTCCTACCTGTGGTAGAGGTCCACCTTCCAAGTAGGGGCTACTTGGGGTAACAGAGCCCCAGTCCTCTTGGCTACATTTGCCTGGAATAGAACTTCTGCAACATGAAGCTGAGAACGTTAGAGACTGCAGCAGCCTGCTCTCCCAGGGAGAAACTCTCACCCTAGACTGCGAGCTAAGAGGAGAGAGAGGGTCTCATTTTCTTGTAAAGCTGGATCACTCCGACTTGTAGGAGGGGTGGAGGTAGGAGTGGGACATGGCTCAAATGGCACAGACTTGCTGTTCTTACCCAGATTTACTAGATTTTCCTGAGTAAATGTTTTTTAATTTGCTGTATGCCATTAGGACAATTTCCAGAAAATTTAAATTTAAAAATAATAATAATTTTTACCATTTTTTTTTTGAGGAAGATTAGCCCTGAGCTAACATCTGCTGCCAATCCTCCTCTTTTTTTGCTGAGGAAGACTGGCCCTGAGCTAACGTCTGTGCCCATCTTGCTCTACTTTATGTGTGGGATGCCTACCACAGCATGGCTTGCCAAGTGGTGCCATGTCCACACCCAGGATCCGAAGCGGCGAACCCCGGGCCGCCAAAGTGCAATGTGCGAACTTAACCACTGTGCCACAGGCTGGCTCCAATTTTGATCATTTAAATGATCGTTTCATGGGGAAATGTTCTGCCGAGCTCCTTATACCACCATTCTGGAAGTCCTGTCTCTATTACTTCTTGAGTCAACTTGGCTAGTTTGTGTCTTTCAAGGAATTTGTCTATTCAATCTAAGTCATTAGTTTGTTGGCGTAAAATTGTCTACTCTATTCCCATATCACTTTTAATGTTTGAAGGTTCTGTAGTGATGTCTTCTCTCTCTTTCCTGATATTATTTATTTGTGTCTTTTCTCTTTTTTATCCTTATTGGACTTGCTTGAGATTTGTCAGTTTTATTGATCTCAGACAAATCGTTTTTGGTTTAATTGGTTTTCTCTCTTTTTGTCATTTTTGGTTGTTTTTTATTTTTATTGATTTCTTCCTTTCATTTACTTTTTTCCTACTTATTTGGGTTTACTTTGCTCTTCTTTTTCTGGCTTCTTAAGCTTTAACCATAGTTTTGAGAATTTTCTTCTCTTCTCTTCTGAGTTTTTAATGCTATAAATTTTCCTCTAAGAACTGCCTGGGTATACCCCACAAATTTTGATATGTCATGCTTTCATTTCCATTCTATTCAAAATATTTTAAAATTTCTTCTGGGATTTCTTCTTTGATGCATGAGTTATTTAGAAATACGTTTAGATTCCATATATATGCGGATTTTTCAGTTATCTTTTTTAAGATTTTATTTTTTTCCTTTTTCTCCCCAAAGCCCCCTGGTACATAGTTGTATATTCTTCGTTGTGGGTCCTTCTAGTTGTGGCGTGTGGGACGCTGCCTCAGCGTGGTTTGATGAGCAGTGCCCAGTCCGCGCCCAGGATTCAAACCAACGAAACACTGGGCCGCCTGCAGCGGAGCGTGTGATCTTAACCACTCGGCCACGGGGCCAGCCCCTCAGTTCTCTTTCAAATACTGTTTTCTCTGAGTTTGAAAATTTTTGTAATTGAGGTCACGTTGGTTTTTAATATTGTGTAAATTTCAGGTGTACATCATTATATTTCAGCTTCTGTATAAGTTACATCATGTCCACCACCAAAAGTCTAGTTTCCGTCTGTCACCATATATATGTGCCCCTTTACCCCTTTTGGCCTTCCCCCACCCTCTTCCCCTTTGGTAACCACCAATCTGTTCTCTGTTTCTGTGTGTTTGTGTGTTTGTTTGTTTATATTCCACATGAGTGAAATCATACAGTATTTGTCCTTCTCTGTCTAACATTTCACTTAGCATAATACCCTCAAGGTCCATCCGTGTTGTCTCAAATGGCACAATTTCGTCTTTTTTATGGCTGGGTCGTATTCCATTGTGTGCATATACCACATCTTTATCCATCATCTGTTGATGGGCACTTAGGTTGCTTCCCGGTTGTGGCTATTGTGAATAATGCTGCAATGAACATAGGGGTACATGTATCTTTTCAAATTAGTGTTTTCGTCTTCTTTGGATATCTACCCCGAAGTGGAATAGCTGGATTGTATGGTAGTTCTATTCTTAATATTTTGAGAAATCCCCATACTGTTTTCCGTAGCGGCTGTAGCAGTTTGCATTCCCACGAGCAGTATATGAGGCTCCCCTTTTCTCCACATCCTCTGCAACTCTTGTTATTTCATGTCATTTTAGTAATAGCCATTCCAATGGATGTGAGGTGATATCTCATTGTAGCTTTGGTTTGCATTTCTCTAATTATCAGTGATGTTGAGCATCTTTTCTTTTCTTTCCTTTTTGGAGAAGATTAGCCCTGAGCTAACTTCTGCTGCCAATCCTCCTTTTTTTGCCGAGGAAGACTGGCCCTGAGCTAACATCCGTGCCCATCTTCCTCTATTTTATGTGGGATGCCTGCCAGAGCATGGCTTGAGAAGCATTGTGTAGGTCTGCCCCCGGGATCTGAACTGGAGACCCCAGGTTGCCAAAGTGGAAGGTGTGAACTTAACCGCTGTGCCAATGGGCCGTCCCCTGAACATCTTTTCATGTGCCTGTTGGCCATCTGTAAATCTTCTTTGGAAAAATGTCTGTTCATATCCTCTGCCCATTTTTTGATTGGATTGTTTGTTTTGTTGTTGTTGAGTTGTGTGAGTTCTTTATATATTTTGGAAATTAACCCCTTATTGGATATATGACTTGCAAATACTTTCTCCTAGTTGGTGGATTGTCTTTTCATTTTGTTGATGGGGAAGACTTTTAGTTTGATGTAGTCCCGTTTGTTAATTTTTTTCTTTGTTTCCAGTGCCTGAGGAGACATGGTATTCAAAAAGATACTGCGAAGACTAATGTTGAAGAGCATACTGGCTATGTTTTCAGCTAGGAGTATTATGGTTTCATGTCTTACATTCATCTCTTTAATCCATTTTGAGTTGATTTTTGTGTATGGTGTAAGATAATAGTCTACTTTCATTCTTTTGCCTGTGGCTGTCCAGTTTTGCCAACACCATTTATTGAAGAGACTTTCCTTTCTCTATTGTCTGTACTTAGCTCCTTTGTCGAAAATTAGCTGTCCGTAAATGTGTGGTTTTATTTCTGGACTCTCAGTTCTGTTCCATTGAGCTGTGTGTGTGTTTTGTACCAGTACCATGCTGTTGTGATTACTGTAGTTTTGTAGTATGTTTTGAATTCAGAGATTGTGATACCTCCAGCTTTGTTGGTTTTTCTCGAGATTGCTTTGGCTTGTTGTTAGTTTCTAATGTAATACCATTGTGGCCAGAAAGCATAGTTTTTATTATTTGAATTCTTTTACATTTATTGAGACTTTCTTTACGGCCAATCTTACAGTCTATCTTGGTCAGTGATCCAGTTGTATTTGGGAAAAATGTTAGGTAGAATGTTGGTTGATAGAGTTATTCGGGTCTTCCTTTACTGATTTTTCTGTCTACTTCATTTGTCATTTATTGAGAGAAGGGTATTGACATCTATAATAGTGGCTATAATTGTGGATTGGTGCAGTTCTTTTAATTTTATCATTTTCTGTTTTATGTATCTTGAAGTTCTGTCATTAGGTGAATATGTATTTAGTGTTGTTGTTCTTTTCCGTACAATTTGACAGTCTCTACCTTTTCATGACAGTCTCTATCTTTTCCTGTTTCAAAAATCTCTGCCTTTTGATTTTTTTTTACAGCATTCACAGTTAAAATGATTACTGGTTGTTGTGATTAAAGTGGTTAAATGTACCATTGTGCTATTTATTCATTCTCTCTCTTATTTGTGATCTCTTTGTATTTTTTTTCTGCCTTCTTTTAGAAGGCAGAAAATTTTACATTTTCTAATTCCATTTAATCTCCTTTATTGACTTGTTAGGAATAAGTCAATATTCTTTTCATGTTATCTGTACTCTTTGTTTTCTTTATTTTATAAGTTGTTTTAGGGTTTATATTAGACATCTTCCACTTATTGCGCTCTACCTTCTGATCATATTATTATCCTTCATGTATAGTATAAGCTCATTACAATAGTTTACTTTCATTTCACCTTTCCTAGATTTTAGGTTATTGTGGATATACATTTTATTTCTACATATATTAGTAACCCCACATGCATTGTTACATTTTTGTTTTAACCGGTCAGTAATGTTTTAAAGATGTTTAAAAATTAGGGAAAAGTGTATTTTGTATTTACTCACAAACTTTGCGTTTCCAGTGCTCTTTATTTCCTTGTGTATATCCAGAATTATAGTTGGTGTCATTTTCCTTCTGTCTGGAGGATTTTCTTTAATATGTATTATAATACTGGGCTGCTGGTGATGAATTTTAGCTTTGATATGTCTGAAATAGTATTTATTTCATTTTCATTTCTGAAATGTATGTTTACTGGATATAGAATTCTGGGCAACCATTATTTTTCTTTCAGCTCTTTAAAGGTGTTGCTCCGTTGTCTTCTGGCTTTCATTCAATCCAGTGAGAAGTCTGCTGTAATTCTCATTTTTCTTCTGTACACGTGTCTTTTTTTGGGCTGCTTTTACGTTTTTTCCTTATCACTGATTTTAAGCAATACGATTATGATGTGCATTGGTGTAGTTTTCTTTGTTTCTTCTGCTTGGGGTTCATTGAGCTTCTTGGAAATATGAGTTTATGGTTTTCATTAAGTTTGGAAAAATTTCATCCGTCAGTCCTTCAAAATTTTCAGTCCTATCCGTCTCCTCCTTTTTGGGAGTGCAGTTATATCTGTATTAGGGCACATGATGTTTTTCTATAGCTCGCTGATGTTTAGTTTTTTCCAATCTTTCCTCTCTCTCATTTTAGATGATTTCTGTTGTCTTTAAGTTCATTAATCTTCTTCTACAGTGTCTAACCTGTTGATAATTTTAACCATACTGTTTTTCTTCTCAGACATTGTATTTTCACTTCTAGATGTTTATTTGTGGTTTGTTTTGTTTGTTTCCTTTTAGATTAACAAAGGTTCTTTTACCATGCTAAAAATATAAAATATACCATCTTAACCATTTATGAGTGTAGCACAATTCAGTAGTGTTAAGTAAATTCATATTGCTGAGGAATAGATTTCTTTTACATCTTCCATATCTCCTTAAAATGCTCATCTTTCATCCTTCTTGAACATATGAACTATATTTATACTAAGTGTTTAAACATTCTTGCCAACTATTTCTGTCATCTCTGGGTCTGTTCATATCGATTGATTTTTCTTTTCATTTTAGGTCTTATTTTCCTGTCTCTTGCATATCTGGTAATTTTTTTTTGTCAAGTGCCACATAGTGTGAATTTTATTTTCTTAGTTGTTGGAGTTTCTGTATTTTTTTTCTAAAATATTTTCAGGCTTTGTTTTGAGATTCAGTTAAGCCATTTGTAATCAACTCTGCCATTTTGAGGCTTGCTTTCTTGCTTTGTTAGGTGGATCCAGTACAACTTTTAGTATAGGACTAATTTGGTCCCAACACTGATGTGATACCCTCTTGAGAATGTCCTTGTATTAGGAGGTTTTTTTTATTTGGCTAGTGGGAATATAGAGTATTACCAGCCCTGTGTGAGTTCTGGGATGGCTATACTTGAATCTTTCTCATGGTCTTTCACTGGCCTTGAGTAGTTTCCTCACACACCTGCATTGATCAGTACTCATTTGGAGCTCTTCCTGCGCAGATCTGTCTTCTCTCATACTTCATCCCATAAATGCTCATAAGATTTCCTTGTATGAGCTCTGTATCTTTAGCTCCTGGAACCAGCAGGCTCCGTTTGGGTACTTCCTGCCTGCACATAGCCTAAAAATTCTCTCCAGGCTGTAAGCTGGGGCAATAATATGGCTCACATCTTTTGTTTCATTTCTCTCAGAGATCATTATCTTTCACTGACTGTTGTCTAATATCTGGAAACCACTGTATGTTTTGTCCGGTTTCTTAGTTGTGTGTGGTGGGAGGATAAGTCTTGTTGTTTTCTTTTTAATCCAGTTGTGTTTACCCCATCATTGCTAGAACCCCAAATCTCAAAAATACTACATATTGATAACAGATACATACAGATGTAGTAAAAGTACAAAGAAAAGCACAAGAAGGATAAATTCTAAATTCAGAATAGTGGTTACTTCTGGGGAAGCTGGGAGAAAGAGGAATGTGATTAGGTATAAAAAGAGACCTATAGGGGGCCATCCCCATGGCCGAGTGGTTAAGTTCATGCTCTCCACTTCCACGGCCTGGGGTTCGCTGGTTCGGATCCTCGGCATAGACCTACACACCGCTCATCAAGCCATGCTGTGGCAGCCTCCCACATAGAAGAACTAGAATGACTTATAACTAGGATATAGAACTATGTACTGGGGCTTTTGGGAGACAAAAAAGAGGAAGCTTGGCAACAGATGTTAGCTCAGGGCCAATCTTCCTCACCAAAAAGCGTGCAAAAACAAGACCTATGACTATTTTTATAATATTTTATTTCATAAGCTGGGTATTGGGCACATAGGTATTTGGCTTAGTGTTAGTCACATTTAATATCAGTCCTGAAATATTTCACAATTGAAAGATTTCAAACAGAACAAAGGATTAAGTTTTTTAAAAAGACAAACTGAAAATGCTAGAAGAAAAAGCAGGTATGTCTTAGTGGTGTCTATAACCTTTTACTCCCTCTACAAATGGATGTATAATATGTAAGAAATAGTCTTCAAATTAATATTATCAATCATTCATAAAAAACATTGAGCCGGTCTTGTGCCCATTTCTTTGATTTTTGCTCTGAGAAGTTGATATGGAGAATATATGTATTTCCAGACTGTTCTTGACTTTTAGAAAAGTTTAAGGCACCTTGACTGAAGTGAGCAAACTAGAATCCTGAGTAGGGACAATGAGGTCACATTCTGTGGATTCATTCTTCCAGGTCTGCAAAACAGTAAGAAACCATTTCCTCAGTATTAGAGGGATCAGATAGCAGCAAGACTCGGAAAGCTTCACCAAACTGTCTTCTGTTTCTACCATATGCCTCCCAGAGGAACCAGAACTAGCAATTCTAATGGCCTTGCACAGTTGTAGGAGAACTCCTGCCACTACCATGCATGTATCTATGACTTTCCCTCCTTTATATTTTCCCCTGTGAACATGAAGGACTATAGTAGTAGTTAATTATGTTTTCCGAATATTTCTGATTCTCTGCCTTCCAGGACGTGGTAGGACTGCGATTCCCAGATTCTTGGTTTGGGTGGGGTCATGTGAATAGTTCTGGTTAATAAAGTATAGGTGGAAGAAATCTGTGTCACTTACAGACTAGAGCTTTTCATTGCTGGTGTGAGGCCCTTCAGAATCTTACTTCCTTTTGTCACAGCAACCTGCAAGTTTCAGTTTGGTGGCTGCTCTCTCAGCCTGGGTCCTGGAATTAGATAAAAACTAGAGTTCCCAGATGATCCTTGATGAGATTATGATACAATCAAGAAATAAACCTTTGCTGAGAAAGTGCTAAAAATTCCTTTGTATCATTCAGTTCAAATGTCCCTTCAGAGAGGCAATCCTTGACCACGCAGTCTAAAACCCACCGCAAATATCAGTTGCTGTCTAACACAATCCCCTGTTTAATTGTCTTCATAGTACTCTTTACTTTCAGAAATGGTTTTATTTATCCGCACTTCTTTATTCTATTCCCCACCCCCTGCCAAAAAAAGCCCCCAGAATACTCCATGAGAATAGAAGACTTGCCTGTTTCATTCACTGCAGTATTCCCAGCACTTTGAGTATAGAGAGACATGAAAGAATCAGATTAGCCTGATTTTTACAGGCCATGGTAAGTGCAATGTG
Organism: Equus caballus; assembly: GCF_041296265.1. Taxonomy (NCBI): domain Eukaryota; kingdom Metazoa; phylum Chordata; class Mammalia; order Perissodactyla; family Equidae; genus Equus; species Equus caballus. The sequence continues at coordinate 174,020 of NW_027221988.1, forward strand.
AAGTCACTGAAGGGTAATGAGACTCTGACTACTTTTGGAGAATGGACTGGAAGTGGGCAACAGTGGAAGTGAAAGTAGATCAGTCAGTAAACTCTAGCATTGTTCTAGGCAAGATAAAGGGGGGTTGAACAAGTATGGTGTTTGCAGATCAAAAAGATAGGTCTTGTTTATGTGGGAATTAGGGAAGAGAAGCATCAAGAAGACTCTTAGGTTGCTGGCTTTAATAACTAGATAAATGGAGGTGCCATTTAATGAGATGGGGAATATAAGGGAAGAGCACTTTGGGGGGACTGTGGCAGAGAGTTGGATATCTAGAATTTCCTTCTGACTATGTTATGAAGACATCCTAGTCAAGATATCAATTAAACAGCTAGATACTGTCCATGAAAATAATCTATAACCAATCTATAAACGAAAATTTGGGTGAATTTGTTCTGAGCTGAAATCTGAGGACCATGGCCCGGGGCCTTTCTTCCCACAGGAAGAAAGGGCACCAAAGAAGTGAGGTGTACAGAGTGGTTATATACCGCCAAGCAGGACGTTTCACATATGATTGAAATGTCCCTCCCACAATAGTCACAAGATTGCCCTGTTGGCACAGCTCTTGATGGACACCGCAGGTAGTGGGTCTGCTATCTCAGAGGGCGTAGCAGGAGGCAAGTCTGTTGTCTCGAGCTGGGCAGTCACAGGTGAGCACAGCAATCAGTTTCTAGCCTAAGGAAAGACGCTTAAGCCTTAAGGAGATGCCAACTTTGGGAGAGGGAGGGAAGTTGCACCTTTATCTCAAGGGCCTTTGTTCTTGCCATAGGGAATATCTAAAGCAGATATACAATGCATGCTCAACAGCCACGGTCAGGCCCTTTTGGAAAGACAAGGTGAGGCCGAATTAGGTTTACACCAAATGGCTTCCTCATATTCTCCAATATATCCTATTGCTTGCCATTTTTATTTGTCAATACAAACAAGTTGAACTCAGATTTGGGATGCAGATATAAACCTGAGAATTTATAAACCATTTAAGATCACCTGTGTTGGGGAAGTGGGAGAATTCCTCCCCCACCCCTTTTTCTTAAGGTTCTTATGGCTGGTCAAATAATTTAAAAGGCAGGTTAGCAGGAGAAAAATCAAACAAAGTTTAATAGCATGTATACATGGGAGAAACTCAGGAGAAACAGTAACTCAGTCATCTGGCTGAGGCTGCCTGTTTAAATTTCTTCAGCTACAGGAAAGGAGGATGTTGGGGGTAGTGATTTGGAGCTTCAAAGGGGAGGAAGGCAACTCCTGGAAATGGAAAAGCAAATGTTTGGTAAATAGAACTTTGATAAGAATGGGCTTAGCAAGGATCCTCCCAGTCTACCAGATACCCAGAGTTATCTAAGGTGATGGCTTGTCCTGGGGACTGGCCTTTATTTTAAATTTCTTTTAGTCAGTTGGGGAGAAGGTGGAATGTTCTTCCTGAGTCTTCTGAGCCTTTATTTTCTTCAGCTTGAAATAATCCACATACCAGAGTGGTGCATCTTGCGGTGGGCGGGGCGGGGGTGTGGGCATGCCCTGAACCCCATCACCTGCATAGGAAAAATAGATTTCAACATTTAGGGGTTAGATAGTATAAGAGGAGCCACTAAAAGTGAGAGAAGCATGGGCTATCCAGAAACCCAACAAGAAAAGTATTTCAAGGAGCAAGTGCTCAACTGCTTTGAATGCTGCTAAGAACTCATTTAAGAGAACAGAGAGTTTATATTTTTTTCAGCTTTGTTGAGGTATAATTAACATTAAAAAATTGTACATAGTTAATGTATACATTGTGATGAAGTTGGACAATATGCTTACACCCATGATACCATCACCACAATCCTGGTAATAAATATATCCATCACCTCCAAAAGATTTCTTACGTCCCTTTGCTTTTGTGTGTGTGTGTGGGAAGAACATTTAACCTAAGACTTATCCTCTTAAGTTTATAATGTTGTAGATCTCTAGAACTTATGTATCCTGCATAACTAAAACTTGATGCTGAACAACAACTCTCCATTTTCCCCACTCCCGTCCCCTGGCAACCACCAATCTATTTTCTGCTTGTCTAAGTTTGACTATTTTAGATACCTCCTATAGGAGAAATCATGCTATATTTGTCATTCTGTGACTGACTTGTTTCAGTTAGCATAATATCTTTTTTTTTATTGAGTTAATGATAGGTTACAATCTTGTGTGATTTCAGTTGTACATTAATGTTTGTCATTCGTGTTGTAGGTGCACCATTTCACCCTTTGTGCCCGCCCCCCACCCCCCCCTTTCCCCTGGTAGCCACTAATCTGTTCTCTTTGTCCACATTTTTAAATTCCTCCTATGAGTGGAGTCATACAGAGATTATCCTTCTCTAACTGGCTTATTTCACTTAACGTAATTCCCTCAAGGTCCGTCCATGTTGTTGCAAATGGGATGATTTTGTTCTGTTTTGCAGCTGAGTAGTATTCCATTGTATATATATACCACAACTTCTTTATCCATTCATCTGTTGATGGGCACTTAGGTTGCTTCCATGTCTTGGCTATTGTAAATAATGCTGCAGTGAACATTGGGGTGCATAGGACTTTTGGGATTGCTGACTTCAAGCTCTTTGGATAGATACCCAGTAGTGGAATGGCTGGATCGTATGGTAGTTCTATTTTTAGTTTTTTGAGGAATCTCCATACTGTTTTCCATAGCGGCTGCAGTAGTTTGCATTCCCACCAGCAGTGTATGAGGGTTCCATTCTCTCCACAACCTCTCCAACATTTGTTACTATTAGCTTTAGATATTTTTGTCATTCTAATGGGTGTAAGGTGATATCTCAGTGTAGTTTTCATTTGCATTTTCCTGATGATCAGCGATGATGAGCGTCTTTTCATGTGCCTATTAGCCATCTGTATATCTTCTTTGGAGAAATGTCTGTTCATGTCTCCAGCCCATTTTTTGATCGGGTGGTTTGATTTTTTTGTTGTTGAGTTGTGAGAGTTCCTTATATATTATGGATATCAAGCCTTTGTCAGATATATGACTTGCAAATATTTTTTCCCAGTTAGTGGGTTGTTTTTTTTGTTTCAATCCTGTTTTCATGTGCCTTGAAGAAGCTCTTTAGTCTGATGAAGTCCCATTTGTTTACTCTTTCTGTTGTTTCCCTTCTCTGAGAAGACATGGTGTCCGAAAAGATCCTTTTAATACTGATGTCAGAGAGTGTACTTGCCTACGTTTTCTTCTAGAAGCCTTATGGTTTCAGGTCTCACCTTTAGGTCTTTGATCCATTTTGAGTTTATTTTAGTGAATGGTGAAAAAGAATGGTCAGTTTTCATTCTTTTACATGTGGCTTTCCAGTTTTCCCAGCACCATTTTTGGAAAAGACTTTCTTTTCTCCATTGTATGCACTCAGCTCCTTTGTCGAAGGTAAGCTGTCCATAGATGTGTGGTTTTATTTCTGGGCTTTCAATTCTATTCCATTGATCTGTTCACCTGTTTTTGTACCAGTACCATGCTGTTTTGATTACTGTAGCTTTGTAGTAAGTTTTGAAGTCAGGGATTGTGATGCCTCCCGTTTTGTTCTTTTTTCTCAGGATTGCTTTAGCAATTCGGGGTCTTTTGTGGCCCCATATAAATTTTAGGATTCTTTGTTCTAATTCTGTAAAGAATGTCATTGGGATTCTGATGAGATAGCGTTGAATCTGTAGATTGCTTGAGGTAGAACGGACATTTTAACTATGTTTATTCTTCCAATCCATGTACATGGAATGTCTTTCCATCTCCTTATGTCGTCATCCAATTCTCTCAGAAAGGCCTTGCAATTTTCATTATATAGGTCCTTCACTTCCTTGGTTAAATTTACCCCGAGGTATTTTATTCTTTTTGTTGCGATTGTGAATGGTATTCAGTTAGCATAATATCTTCCGGGTCCATCTATGCTTTTACAAATGGTAGTATTTCCTTAATTTTTAAGTTTGAATAATGTTTAATTGTGTGTCTATCTCGCATTTTCCTCATTTTCTTTATCCACTTGACTATTGATGGACATTTGAGTTGTTTCTATATCTTGACTATTGTGAATAATGCTGCAATAAATGTGGGAGTGTAGATATCTCTTCACAATCCTAATTTCAAGTCTTTGCATATATACCGAGGAGTAGAATTGCAGGATCATGTGGTAGTCTATTTTAATGTGGTTTATTTTGGTGAGGAAGATTGACCCTGAGCTAACACACCTGTTGCCAATCTTCCTCTTTTTGCTTGAGGAAGATTGTCGCTGAGCTAACATCTGTGCTAATCTTCCTCTACTGTATGTGGGATGCTTTCACAGTGTGGCTTGACGAATGGTGCTAGGTCCATGCTCAGGATCTGAACCTCCGAACCCCAGGTCGCCAAAGTGGAGCACACGAACTTAACCACTATGCCATCGGGTTGGCCCCAGTCTTCCTCTATTTTTTGTACGTGGGATGCCACCACAGAGTGGCTTGATGAATGGTGTGTCGGCCCACACCTGGGATCTGAACCCATGAAACCCCAGCCGCCAAAGTGGAGCGAATGAACTTCGCCACTATACCACCAGGCCAGCCTCTATTTTTAATTTTTCTTTTTTTTGAGGAAGACTGGCCCTAAGCTAACATCTGCTGCCAATCTTCCCCTTTGTGCTTGAGGAAGAGTGGCCTTGAACTAACGTCTGTGCCAATCTCCCTCTATTTTATATGTGGGTTGCTACCACAGCATGGCTTGACAAGCGGTGTATGTCTGCACCCGGGATCTGAACCTGCAAACCTGGGCTGCAGAAGCGGAGAGAGCTGAACTTAACCACTACACCACTGGGCCAGCCCCTACTTTTAATTTTTTGAGGAACCTCCATACTGTTTTCCATAGTGGCTGCACGATTTTACATTCCCATCGACAGTGTGCAAGGGTTCCAATTTCTCCACATCCTTGCCAACACTTGCCATTTTTTGTTTTTTGGTAATAGTCATCCTAACATTTGTGAGGTGATATCTCAATTGTGATTTTGATTTGCATTTCTTATCAGATTTGGCAATATGGAGGTTATTCATAGGAAAACGTATGAATCAAAGAGGAGGAAAAGAGAGTCCACGTAGAACTCTTTCAAGAAGTTTTGCTATGAAAGCAAGCAGAGAAATAGGCTCAGCTAGAGGGATTACGGGGTAAAGAAAAGTGGTGTTTTGTCTTTGTTTTTTTAAGATGAGCGATATTACAACATTTTTTATGATGAAGAGACCATCCAGCCTGAGGAGAGATTGATGATGCAGTAAAGAGAGGGGATAAGGAAAACAACTAAACCCCTAAGTGGGTAGCAGACATAGGAGTCCAGATCACAGCTGGAAAGACTGAAGATTAACAGAAGAAAAGCCACTTCCTTCTCTTTAATATGATGCAGAAGATAAATGCAGTTGTAGGAAGGATTGTACATTTAGTGGTGGGATGTGGGAGAAGTTCCCTATCTCGTGACTTTTTTCTGAAGTGTAAAGGAAAATCATTGGCCAAGAGAGAACATACAAAATAGTCATCGCGGAGAGTGAAAAAGTAAGTTTTCTAAAACCCTGGAAAAGGATGACCAGCTTAAGGTTTGTGATCAGGAATTTAAAGAAAGCTTGTCAACCTGAAAGCCAGTTCTTTGTGGCCAGGAAAGAGGGCAATAATGAAAAGTGTTCTAGAGAGAGCAAATACAGTGATTGTTGTAGCTTCTTATTTACCCTAAATGATCACTTAAAGTGTATAAGTACATTATAATCTATAACAATGTTAAAGAAAATATATAGCTAACAGAAGTTGGCAAGTAGAAGGAGCAAAGAAGTGTGAGAGGTTAGGTGTGTAAGTATCTTCATCTCGCACAGAGTGAGGAGCTAATGTATAATTTTGAAAGTTGAAAATCCAAAAAAACAGATGTTTGAAGTACTTACCTTATTTAAATTATACGGTTTATCATAAAATAACTAAAATACTAAGAGGAAATAGTTTAAATTATCTAAATCCTCACCTGTCATAAGTGAATCCACAATGTCAAAAATTGATAAAACAATTAGTGATTGAGATCCTTTAATTTATAAATATGGAGGCAGTCACCGGAAGAAATAAAAAACAAAGTGAAAAGTAATTGCCTGTGGAGAACTTTTGTCCCTCATTATTATTTTGTATGACTTGATTTTTTTCATAACAAATGTATGCGTTAGTATACTTTAATAAAATTAAAACAGAAACTATTTAGCTGCGAATGAAGGCCTTGAAGTCAGGGCCAAGCTTTGATACAACTGGGTAGGTTTTGTCGAGGTGACATTTATTTCCAGCCCCTTCCCGTGCCCTCTGATTGGCTCTCTCGGAATTGGTTTTCTCCCAGTATCAAAGGGATTCACTGCCCTCCTGCCCCTGGCTTCCTGCCGCCTTCACTGAGGAAAAGCACATCTCTGGTTGTTTTCTGCTCCTCAACTTTGATCACTACAAAATGAGTCTATTCTTGGTCTCATTCTTAAAATGATTTGTTTTTGGCGCTCCGGGGCTCGCGCCCCTGCCTCGTGCCTGCGCCGCTCGTATGTAAATGAGGGCGCGTGACGCGGGACGCGGATGGACAAGGGAAGAGAGAGAGTGGCCGCTGCCCTCGCCGCCCGGTGCCGGAGCCCTCGGTGCGCGGCGGAGAGGAGAGGATGCCGGCGGGAACTCGACTCTTGGCGCCACCGTCTCATGCACTGTGTAGGTTTTGAGAGTATTTTAGAAGGGCTTTATGGACCACGGCTACGAAGAGCCCTGAGTTTATTTGAAGGATTGTCTACCATCTCTTGATTCTTCACAGTCAACACCAACAGAGGAACTGTCATCTCAGGGCCAGTCCAACACTGAAAGACTGAATGCCAAGCAGAAAATTAGCTAAATGCACTCTTTCGAAAGAAAGACCTTCCTCAGAACTGTGATCCTAACATTCCCCTAGTTGCTCAGGAATTAATGAAAAAGATGATACGTCAGTTTGCAATTGAGTATATTTCAAAAAGTGGTAAAATTCAAGAGAATAGAAATGGTTCAATTGGACCAAGTCTAATATGTAAAAGTATTCAAATGAATCAAGCAGAAAACTCCCTTCAGGAAGAACAGGAAGGCCCCTTAGACCTCACTGTGAATCGAATGCAAGAACAAAATACTCAGCAAGGGGATGGAGTGTTAGATCTCTCTACAAAGAAAACCAGCATAAAATCTGAAGAGTCGTCCGTATGCGATCCTTCTTCTGAAAATTCAATGGCTGGGAGACTACAGAGAAACAGAGAGGACTATGTGGAGAGAAGTGCTGAGTTTGCAGATGGTTTGCTCTCAGAAGCTTTGAAAGACATTCAGTCTGGAGCACTGGACAGAAATAAAGCAGGCATACCTCAAAAAACTTTACTTCTCCACTTAGAAGCCTTACCAGCAGGGAAGCCTGCATCTTTTAAAAACAAAGCTCGAGATTTCAGTGATAGTTACTCATATAAAGACAGTAAAGAAACTTGTGCAGTGCTGCATAAAGTAGCCCTGTGGGCAAGAGCTCAAGCAGAGCGCACAGAAAAAAGTAAACTCAATCTAATTTAAAGAAAAAAATGAAAGCCTACAATATGAAACTTCACGTCCTACTGTACAGTTAAAAATTCCTCAACTACGAGTAAGTTCTGTTTCAAAACCACAACCTGATGGTCCTGGTCTGCTGGATGTTATGTATCAAGTTTCCAAAACCTCTCCAGTCCTAGAAGGATCAGCTCTCCAAAAACTGAAAAATATACTCCCTAAACAGAAGAAAATAGAATGTTCTGGGCCCGTAACTCACTCAAGTGTTGACTCTTACTTTCTACCCGGGGACCTCTCTCCTTTGTGTCTTAATTCTAAAAATGGAACAGTTGATGGAACCTCTGAAAATACTGAAGATGGATTGGATCGAAAAGATAATAAGCAGCCCAGGAAAAAACGTGGCCGTTATCGGCAGTATGATCATGAAATAATGGAAGAGGCTATTGCAATGGTAATGAGTGGCAAAATGAGTGCTTCCAAAGCACAAGGAATTTATGGGGTACCTCACGGCACTTTAGAATACAAGGTAAAAGAAAGATCTGGAACACTGAAGACTCCTCCTCCGAAGAAACTCCGAGTACCAGACACTGGGTTATATAATATGACAGATTCAGGGACTGGCAGCTGCAAAAACAGCAGCAAGCCTGTGTAGATTACTTGTTAGGAAAATGTTTGTACGTGTGTTTGTGTGTGTGTGTGTATGTGCACAGGTGTGTGTTTGTGTGTCTATATACACACACGTGGGAATTACAGATGCTCACTCTGACAGGAGACATGAAATTTTGCAGTTGAAAAACCACTTACATGCCTTTTGAAAAAAAGTTTTATTCAGGGTTTTCACTGTGGACAGAATTATATAGTTGCTTACTTAATTCTGATAGTTTGTATTTAATCCTTGTATAAATAGGTGAAAAAGATTGAGGTTTTCTTTAGTAGTCAATAGCATAAAGCGTTGTGGGAAAACAAGTAATTGTCAAGTGAAACATTTTTATAGGTGAAAGACCACCCCAGCCATTCAGTTAAACCATCTTATAATGGAAATATGATATTAATAGTTTTTAAACATTTTTACCTAACATACTTAGAGTTACTGTAAGTACGTCAACCAACCAATCAGAGTTTAAATACGCAGCTATCTCCATACTAAGAAAAATTAATATATACAGTATTAGGACACTACAGTGCATTCTATGAAATATGAAATGCACTCAAGTGCATCCACCAGGAATAGACAAGAAAACCTTAAATGATATGTATAATGAAATTTAATATTTATCATTTAACAGTTGTTGTAGCAGGAAGTTGGAGTTTATAAGGTATACACTTTTTGAAAAAAACTGACACATTGTTAACCCCAGGAGCTATAAAATCCTTTAATATAAGATGGAATACTAAGAACAAAAAGTAATTTAAATTTAATTATTAAAATAATTTAATTTTGTTTTTCATTTGAAAAATAAGCTAATGTGTAAGATTAGAAAAGAAAGTTGGAATGCAACTTAGAGCATGTTTATAATGGGCACAGAAAAAGCTTGAGAATGATCATTTTGGTTTAAATGTGCTGGTTGGTTGATGTTATGACTACTTTAAATTTTAAGGATTGTGATAGACTCCTACTATTGAAAAACCTCAGTGTAACTTTAATATATTTGCTGCTGTGACATTTCAAAACATTTTCAGTTTATCAAAAATGAATTACAGATTTCATTTTGGTGGGCGATACATTATCATTTTGCTAATAACCAAATTTGCAGTTTGTTCAGGGTCTTAAATGGATTTACAGATATTTCACACTGAAGCTGTTTTGAACTTTCAGTAATGTAAACTCTACTAATTGGGCAGTTAGAAGCTGGGCAGTGCATTTTAACTTTTACTAGCCTCATAAAAGAGACCAGTAATTTTTATATAGCAGTTTTAAAATGTGGTTCAGAGTATCCATGTTGGATTTATGGAGTATGCCGTTTTAGTGGTAAAATGTTATAAAGCATGTGCCTCCATATAAAGATTGGGGATTTGCTTCATATGTTCACAGTTCTCCGAGTGCCCCTTTGCTCTGTTAAAAGTCAGGTTCTGATCATTTTTCTAAGCCAGTTTTCCTAAGTCCAAAAGGAATACTTAAAGCTGAATTTAAAAAATAAGTGCACCTTGTCAAATACTTGTGTTTTTACACTTGTGTTTGTGTGTATCTAATAATCACATATACATGTAATACTAAAGAGATTTTCAGCTATTACATTGAAAAACTGCTTACATATGTATAAGGAAACTGAAGAGAGGGAAATACACAACCAAGTAGATATTTGGTCTCTTCGATCTATACTGAACCCTCTTCAGCAATTAATGTTACCTGCATGCTAGGGTATGAATCCTCTCGCTCTTTTTTATTCCCCCAAGAAAGTATACATAATAGATTGCAAAACAGCAGATGTCAGGGTCATCTTTCTTTTTAAAGAATTAAGCCATATTTTGTGAGGGCCAGAACTTGGATGATTTAATGTATTTCCCCTCCCCGCCCCCCGCGCCCCCAGTGAAAAGCAAAGTTAATGTTTCAACACAATTTTATTGACCTCTTTATACAGAATTTTACTTGCAAAAATTTGGGGGCTTGAAGGCATTACATAATATTTATATTGTATTGAGCTTTTTTATTCCTCACACTATATTTACATTAATAAATTGATTGAGAAGTTTATAGTAAAGGGATACTTACAGAACACTTTTATATCATTTAAAAGATGACCTGACCAAAAACTTGACAGGATTCATAAAATCAGGGATCATTTTGCTATTGACTTCACAGTGCTCAGTAGTTTTATAGGTAATATTATAGTTAATTTGCCGCGTTTTAGTACTTGTATTATTTATTTTTGGTCAGAAATAGTAAATTAAATATTTTTTGATAGTTTGTAGGTAATGATCAACTCCTAACTTTTAAGATTTTTTTATTTTTTCCTTTTTCTCCCCAAAGCCCCCCGGTACATAGTTGTATATTCTTCGTTGTGTGTTCTTCTAGTTGTGGCATGTGGGACGCTGCCTCAGCGTGGTCTGATGAGCAGTGCCATGTCCGCGCCCAGGATTCGAACTAACGAAACACTGGGTCGCCTGCAGCGGAGCGCGCGAACTTAACCACTCGGCCACGGGGCCAGCCCCCAACTCCTAACTTTTAAAAGAAACAAAATGTTTCTAGTTACTGAGTTCACTTTTGATCATACAAACTTGGAAAGGCAGGGAAATTTATGGCTTCCCCTTCCCCCCAGTGATTCCATTAAGATATTCTCTATGTTAAACTTTCAAAGTACTTTATAAATTTAGTTACCAGTTATTACTTATTAATTGACAATTTTCTGAAAAATCCAGTTTCAGCAGACTTTTAATGAAGGTGAAAGCAACCATTATGTGCTTTCTACTTATTTGAATGTTCCTCAAGTATTTTATATTTTAAAAAAAAAAGAAGGAAAAGAAAAAACGGTGCCTCTGTTTTTAGAAAACTACTGCTCAGTAAAGTTGTTTAAACCATTTCTGGTAGCTAATGATAATTTTATATTAAATTGTATACTAACTTTAGTGAGACTGATTTTTTTAGTTGTTTACAGTACAAATACTTGTATTTGTTTTTTAATTGCAGTATTTCCATTGTCACAGTAATTTAGTAAAACTCTGGCTGCCTTGATTTTGACAGATTTTGTTAATATAAACTGATTGTTAGGCAATTAGTTATATTTATGCATAAATCAATTGCTCTATGATTCATGAATTATTTATTACAATATTTTCTAATGAATTCATGTATCTGTCTTGTGTTGTACTGTAATTCTGTTCCTACTTTGTGTTGTTATATATCTAAATCTGATTGTATGAATTTTAATTGTTCAGTTAACGTGTTTCTAGGTTGTAATTTGTAGTAAAGCTCTTCAGTGCTTTTGCACTTAAATTTAAAAAATAAATAAAAAATAAAAATGATTTGGTTTTGGCTCATGGTAAAAATCAGTAATAATCTAATAACTGAAATTCCCTTCCTCCTCCTGTTCCCATCCCTGCCAAATATTATTTAATGTGTGATCTCATTTAGGGAGATTAGATGGGAGAGTTTTATATGCATGTTTTTGTTTTTTAATCTCAGAAACAGAGGGTTAAATTGATCAGATGCTTCACTGCACGGTGTATTAGTATTATGGTTCATACCAAGTACCTCATGTGATAAATTTATCCCCTTTTATTTTCATCCCCCTCTCTCATTCTCTACCCACCTTGAGAATTTTAACTCTAAATAATGAGCTCAAAAGAATTCATCTCTGTTGGCAGACTGTTAAGGCACTGGGATAGGTAGGGGAAAATTATTTGGGAGTGTGTGAGAAAGAGGCCTTCCCAAGGAACTTCAAATTACACCATCTTTACAGGGCTTGTTTTATTCTTTTTACGTAATGATTCAGTAGTCACTATCAACTGGGACTGGAATTAGGATGGACTTTAAATCTCTTGTTGAGATGTTTTCTTATGGCAAGGTCTCATTAACATCATTTAAACAGAGTATAGCACAACACCCCAAGCAGGTGGGTGCTTAGTAAGTATTATCATGCAATGATAATGATGATGTAAAACTATAGGCTTCAGGTAAGGGTTGATGACTTATTCACCACACACCTTAAACTACATTCTTAAAACACAGATGAAACTCATTAAATTATTTTGACAGTTTTATATGCTTCATCAACATGTTGGATATGGGATAAACAAACGGCCTACAATTAACTACAAACAGTTATTTCCACTATTATTAACGGATGTTCACCAATAGCATTATATAACCTACACAACAAAGAGCATCTACTTGCAAGAAATGCAGCACATTGTTTTCTATTTCCTGTATCTCATTTATTCAATACACATTTTTTCCATGAGAAACATTATTGGTGTTAACACTCATCCAAAAGTTCATTACTTAATGCAAACGATTTTCTAGGTAGAGAAAAAAATTGTATATATTTCTGTAGATGAGGGCACATTTTGCAACATATTTTGTAATTTTCCTCTCAGAAGTATGAAAATTCTAAAGAAAAGATTATGAAATATATTGAAGTGAAACCTCTTAAAGGCAGGAACTAGCTTATTTTTTTTCAGTATTTTCTTTTGTACTTCTAAATAGAGTCTGGACTTTATCTTCACATTGTTTTATAGAACTCATATATCTGTATTTTTCTTGAATTTGCATTATTAGGTCCACAAGAGACGTACTTTTTTTTTTTAACTTTTATAAAATACTCAATTTGGGAAAGTCTGTCCTACTCGATTTCAAACAACGTGGGAGCGAGATCTTGTTTGACTTCATCCACGTATATTTTTCAGTAACAGGTTTCAGTGTCTTGCTCATAAATATTGCTTAAATAAAGCATGAATGCAAATTTTTCTTTCTGTAGTATTTTATACTTGTTTTAAAATAAGTTGAAAAGGGTTTAATTAAACATAGAAGTAGCTCCCCTCCAAAAATTTCTCTCCTTCACTATTTGTGATCACTAAGAGGAACCAGAAAGAAAACTCCCCAGCGAGACAAGTGAAATATAAAAAGAATAAGAGAAAGAAAAAGAAAGGAACCTTGTTTTCTATACCACATTCACTTAAGACAAAAATAGGGAAGCTATTTTTTAGCTTGAAAATAATGTTATGTGTTCTATGCTGCAGATATTCAATTTTATATCCTAGGAAACACTACTGTTCTACTAGGAGGCAGTGTAAGTGTGAGTCCTGGCTCTGCCGCTTGTTGTGAGACCTTGGTCAAGCTACCCGACCTTGCCAACCCTTACCGTCCCGGTCCGTAAAAGGTAGTAACATCTACCTCCACAAGCTATTGATCGAATAAGGCTGACAACACAGCGATGACACGTGCCAAGCGCTCCTATGGCACCTGTCATCACGAGCAGCTCAGTGAAGTTCGTATCTCAGCAACTCGGTGGGTCAATGCAGTAGACGTAGAAGCACACTGATGGGAATGCGTAGGTTGAATTTCATTACACAGGTTAGTATTAGCCAGGCATTTTACTAGCTGGACTCTGAGTATTGTTTAATCTCACTGTGTTTGATTAGCCAAATTCAAAATTAGTAATTCTGCGCTCAGGTTATCTCATTCTCCACGGCGCGGTCAGAGAAGACGCTGCCTCTTGAGGACCGCAGACCGCAGCGTTTGCAGTGCGCGTTTGCTGTGGCGGAAGAGAACACCGGACGTTCAAGCCCGGGCTCAAGCCACGATCTCTCAAACCATGAAGACATCCGCAGCGAATTTACAAAAAAAAAAAAAGGCAGAGCAACACCGACATGTCAGTCTTCTAAAGCTTCCGAAGCCGCTGCCGGATTCCAGGGCGCTGGCGCGCTCGCGGCACTGCGACAGGGGCGGGGCCGCAGCCGTAAAGCAGCGCCCCAGACCACGTGGGCTCCGACGCGGCCCGGTGCCCTTGGAGGCTCTTGCTGGGGGGTCATGGCAGGTTCGGTGCAGGGCAGTGGGTCCAGGGCTCTGGACCTGCTCCGGACCCTGCCCCGGGTTAGCCTGGCCAACTTAAAGCCGAATCCGGGCTCCAGGAAACTGGTAAGTGGCTGGTGGCGTTGCGGGCAAGCGCTGGCGCACGGGGCGATGGAAGCGGCCCTGCACTGCCCGCGCTTTCCGGGGACTGCTTACTCCAGAGGGTATTGGGATGGAGGTAGGGTTTCTGAGTCCCTGTTCTCCTTAACTGCAGAGGAAAATCTTCTCGCGTGGTGTCAACTCGTAATACGGTTTATGCTTAAAAGCATAATTATGCTAGGGCGTAGGAGCGAAGTCGCACTGCAAAATGATTGTCCCGTTCAAAATTGGAATTAAAATGAAGGACTTTTCCAGTATAGCTTCATGGGAAAGAGTTGAATTGATTTATTCCGTTAGATGTCTCTTCAAATCACTAAATACAGCCAGAAAAGCTGTTAGGTGACGTACTGTAATTTTGAAAATCAGTTCGTTGCCTTCGTGAAGTGACAGGAAGTAAATTAAGAAAAATGTTTTCTTTATAAATTAATCTTTAAATAAAATAATGTATGGGTAGCAATGACATATTTACAATTCCAAAATAGAATTTCTTAACTATCATGTAAGCTTTGTTTGTTGTGGATGTTTAACTCTAGGTTTTTTTCCGTTCGAGCCTGTTGTAGAACCCTTATCCCCATCCCATCCTTGGAAGTTTGCCTTTGAAACACAGCTTGCACTTTGGTTGCAAGAATTAGGTACATCTTCAGAGGCAAAGATGCTGATTTAGAGTGTTTGGACGCTAGAGCAGCTAGGACAGTGCTTGGCACAAGGTAGTGTTAGCTAGTACTGGTTGGTTGGATGAATAAATGGTGTAACAAAAAATATACAACGAAAAGATGAGATACAGTTTATAAAAAGGCATCTGTAGATCATAAAACTTTGTTCTTTCCTTTAGGAAAGACGACCGAGGGGGCGGAGAAGAGGTAGAAGATGTGGCAGAGGCGACAGATAAAGGAGAACGACAGAGAGGAACCCGGCCCCGACTGGGCTTTGAGGGAGGCCAGACTCCATTTTACATACAAATCCCAAAATACGGGTTTAATGAAGGACATAGGTAGGTTGTTCTGCTTTTTAAAGTAGAAAGCCCTGTTTTTCGCTGAGAATCACCTAAAAAATAGCTTGGTAGAAATTGATAGTCACTTTGAAGCAAACTTTTGCCCCTGTTCCTCTGAAGCATCTTTAGTCGTGCAATTAGTTTGGAATAGCAGGGAAAAAAGCCCAGACATTGAGCCTGCAAAATGGAGATAATGATGCCTGCTCTCCTGGTTGTTTAGAGGCTTAGCAATAATATATATAAAAACCTGGCTCATTGTGATTACCCAATAAATGACAACTACGATGGTTACTTTGAGTTCCATTCATGCATAATTCAGATAGTGGGTTAAATTTTCCCCAAATTTGTTTGTTGATTTGTGTAAATGAGTGAAGTAAAATGCTTAAGAGGCAAAGTATTTTTAGCAAAATAAAGGAAATACTGGTTTTGTGTCGTTACCAAAAATCAAGCAGTATAACGTTTCTGTTGTAGTCAGGAGGGTCTTATTTTGTTACCATCTAAATTGTTGGAGGAAAATAGAGAACAAAACTTTTAAGTTGATGTGGAGAACTTAAGAGGAAGAGAGTTGAGTTTTCCAACTGTTACTTTCTTGTTTTGTAGCTTCAGACGCCGGTATCAGCCTTTGAGTCTCAACAGGCTGCAGTGTCTTATTGATTTGGGTCGAGTTGATCCTACTCAGCCTATTGACTTAACCCAGCTTGTCAATGGGAGAGGTGTGACCATCCAGCCATATAAAAGGGATTATGGTGTCCAGCTGGTAGAGGAGGTAAGTCTGGATTAGTATTTTTGGAGTTAGATAGGAGGCTATTTCTGATTTTCATATAATCTATACTCTGCCTCCTTTGTTTTTATCCCTTTTGAATTGTTATAACCATTACATAGTGGTGATTGTGTTTATACTCAGTTGTGGTTTTAGAAAGCCAGCATGATCACGTCGAGGGGCCTCTGTTCCCATGGTCCGGGAATGCTCTTCTCCCGTGTGTCCGTTCAGCTTGTTCCCTCCCTCCCTTTGGTTCTCTGTTCAGATCTGATAATATCAGAAAGGTCTTTTTTGATTTTCTTTTATAAAGGAACACTCAGCCCCCACCCGCTTCCCCCACAGTCGTACTCTGTCTGCATTACTCTGCCCGAAGTATTTTTTCTTTGAATATATGAACACCTGACATTTATTACTAAGTAATGCATTTATTTTTCACTGTCTTCCTC
This sequence comes from Equus caballus, assembly GCF_041296265.1. Taxonomy (NCBI): domain Eukaryota; kingdom Metazoa; phylum Chordata; class Mammalia; order Perissodactyla; family Equidae; genus Equus; species Equus caballus. Next base: position 190,372 of record NW_027221988.1, read on the forward strand.
AGTGTGATGTAAGTTCTTTGAGAGCAGGTACTGTGATTCATTCCTATGTTTGCAATATTGGAAATATTGGCTCATGATAATAACTCAGTATTTATGGAAGAAAGGGATCAAATCCAATTCTAATCGCAGTAAAGGACTTTTCTATTTATAGACATTGGCCAGGCATTTCATAAGCAAATAAACGTGTTGTTAATTAACTGCTCCTCCTCCTTGTTGTCAGTAATGTAACTGTGTGAGTAACTTAGTGTCCACTAGAGGGAGGCATATGTTTATGGAAAAACCTTTTAGATTCCTTTGAAAAAGTAAACCTTACGGATAAAGGATTTTCAAATAAGATGATTTGAAGATAGATTACCAAATATGCGATTAAGTCTCAGTATCCTACTCTGGGTGTATAAGGGAATGCACATGTAAATTGACATGGAAAAATCCGTGACCTCTTCAGCTGTTAAACTGCGCATCCCAGCAACTCACAGGTATGTGTCTATTAAACTAACAAAAATAATCCTGAAAACGACACCAGGGCAGTGGTTGTGTAAGTACAGTTCCACATCGTTTACAGCGCTGTAAATTGATTTCAGATTTGTAGTAAATAGTGGATAATAAGACTTTCTGATCCTTCAGCATAAAATTACCAATTTGGAAAGACATGTTTTCAAGGAAAAACAAAATAAACCTAACTGATAGAAAGACATTCCTAAAAATGCTTTTATAATACTTAAAATACTGCAACTAACCCCAATGTCCAAGGATGGGGAGTGGTCAAGCAATCTATGGAATAGTAATTAAAAATCACAAATTATAGGGGCTGGCCCTGTGGCCTAGTGGTTAAGTTTGGCGCCCTCCCCTTCTGTGGCCTGGGTTCAGTTCCTGGGTACAGACCCACACCACTCGTCGACGGCCATGCTCTGGCAGCAACCCGCAGACAAAATAGAGAAAGACGGGCAACAGATGTTAGCTCAGGGTGAATCTTCCTCAGCAGAAAAAAAAAAAAAAATCACAAATAATATGGCAAGACCTTACTTTATTGAGTCAAACGTACCATAATTATTAAAATGCAGGTCGGTATCATAGATGGAAAAAGTGTATCTTAGAATTGATGGAATATTTTTTAAATATATTAAAGGTTCATAATTAATAAAAGGAACTTGATTGGGAGCCAGCTTGTTTCAACCACACCAAAATAGGAAAAAATTCTTATCACTACAAAAAGAATGGTAATGATGCCATCTTTTTATTTTTGTCAGAATCTGTTTTGAAATTAAAATATAGCACATCCTAACTAAAGTGATCAAAAGTAGAACTTAAAAAAGTTCAGGACTACATTTTTCAGTGTTGACCATGGTAGGGAAAGGTAAACTTATTTTCTGTCAGTTTAGAGGCTGTAGTAAAGTCAATAATGAATGCAAAGTGAATTTCTGTTGTCCTTTGCTCCCTTTTTTCTTAGAGGGGGTGACCCCTCCAAAGCTCAGATATTTTATTCTTTCGCTGATTCTAGCCCACTCGTCCCCCTCTTTAACCTTCTCTTGGCCTCTTGCTTGTTAAGGGATAGGAAGATAAGTCATGATCTGTATCCTACAGCATAATGTTGTGGTTAAGAACACATACTGTGGCTGGACTGTCTGGGTTAGAATCCTAGCTTTGTGATTTTGGGCAAGGTATTTAACCTATCTGTGCTTCAGTTTCCCCATCTGTGAAGTTGGTTTAGCAATAATCCTGTCATAGGGTTGTTATGAGGGTTAAACAGCCAACTATTACCGAAGTACTGGGAATGGGTGCTTATATTGGTGTCTACGAAATACATCAAGTGAAAATATAGTCATCTCTGCTCACAGGGAAGGAAAATTGGTAAAAGAAGGGGGCCTAGAAAATGTAAAAGAATTTGATGTTATTTGATAGGACCTGGAAGCAGAAGTCTTTGAAGTAGGAATTGCTGTTACATTGTGGGCATTTTGGAGGAGGAAACACAGTGTAAAAAGGAAGCTTGCCATAGTTAATTTACTTTTAGCCAAGCTAGCTACTCACAGACTATTTTGACGTGTTACAGGGTGCTGATACCTTTAAGGCGAAAGTTAATATTGAAGTACAGTTGGCTTCGGAACTAGCCATTGCTGCAATCGAAGAGAGTGGTGGTGTCGTTACTACAGCCTTCTGTGATCCCAGAAGTCTGGGTAAGCTTGCTCCGCAGTCATTTTCTTCTCTCCCTCTTTGTCTCATGCTGGCTGCATGTGAGGATTGTAAAAGTCCTCATGGCTGTTTGACTTGCCGTTTGGACACCTCTGTTTTCTGTTTCAGGATTTCTTATTAGTGCTGTGGCTGGTGGGGCTCTGTCCTCTGATAGACCTCAGCCAGTAGGTCATAAAAAGGTTTTGTTTTTGTTTTTGAACACAGGGCTTAAATACAATGTTACCTATGTCTAGAAACTCACTAATGGTTGGTAACCCAGGAGTAACTCTGACTTTCAAGATACAAACTTTTGAAAATTAAGCATTTCCATTTGTTTACTTAAAACAAGCTTATTTAATTAAAAGAGTTCTTGGAATTAAGTTCTCATCTTGGTCATATTTAAAAATTAATGATTATAAAATACCATTATTAAAAGAAAACCATCATGTAAATAAAATAGTCAACATTTGCCTTTCTCTTTTTTTAATTTAAAAATTGTTTTAGAAATTCTATGCAAACCTGTTCCATTCTTTCTGCGTGGACAACCCATTCCAAAACGAATGCTTGCACCTGAAGCACTGGTGCCGTATTATACTGATGCAAAGAATCGTGGTGACCTGGCGGATCCGGCCAAATTTCCTGAAGCAAGACTTGAACTCGCCCAGAAGTATGGTTATATTTTACCTGACGTTACTAAAGATGAACTCTTCAAAGTTACTACTCGAAAGGACCCAAGGCAGATTTTCTTTGGTCTTGCTCCTGGACGGGTGGTGAATATGGCAGATAAGAAAATCCTGAAACCTACAGAGGAGAATGTCCTCAAGTATTACAGCTCATGAATTCCCTTCCAAGAAAGCAGAGTTGGAAAAGAGGACTGGAAAAGGAGGCCATGCGATAAAACAAAGAATTGGTGCGGTCACTGTGTTTGAGTGATGTCTACGACCTGGCTCTCAATAATACTTTCATCTTGGTCATTGTATTATTTCTTATCATAGTCATTGTCAAGGAAAGTCTGCCTAGCAATGGCTTAAACAAATTAGTTTTTTTCTTATTTTTTATCACCTAAGAAGAATTGGTAGTGACGGTAATAGCCATAGCAGTTCAATAATCTTGCAGTTTCTGTATCTGCAATTCTCATGGCCTCTCCCCAAGACCCTAAGATGATCACCATGGCTCCAGTAAGAATAACCTTAAAGGGCAGGAAGAAGCGGGGAGAATGGTTCAAGCTATAGCTGCCCTGTTCATAAGGAAGCAAAAGTTTTCTCATGACCACCCCTTGCAGACTTTCATATACATCTTATTATCCATAGCTGTGTCATTTGATTCCCTCTAAGGGCAATGAGGCTGACGCACTGAGACTTAACTATGCCTGCCTCTACAGTTGGTAGATGGGAGAGGCAGAACATCCTTGGGGATGGAAATTGATTAGCCAACCACTAAGGACTGCCAACGTCATCAAAAAAGTTATTCATTCAGTATATATTTGTTGAATGTCAAGTATTCTAGGTTCTATTTAAATAACATAATATACATATATTTTATAGGGTACTTGATATTTACAAAATATATTTTTATAAATATAAAATAATTAAAAATACTTTAGAAAAGGTGCACTACTTCAAAAAAAGATCATAATAGAAGTTTTCAATGTACATTTTTTAAAATGTGCTTTCAAAAACCGTACCTAGGCATTCTGGAAAATGTAATGAAAACAGGTATTGCAGTTTGAATGGTACTACGCTAGAAAACAGAAGTAAATAGTTGTAGCAAAAACTTGTAGATATAAAGATGTTTCTGTGAGAACATAAAGGGCTGATGTACCCATAATGCACATGACAGAGGGTTTAACAATGTGCTGCCAGGCACCGTAGCTTTTATATACTCGTTGATCCGTTGCTGCTGCTATTAAGTTGGTTTTTCTTACTAACGCAATAGGATAGACTTAGGGTAGATGATAATAACACATTGTGTTCTGTGAGAAAATATTGGGCCGTGGAAAAGAGAAAATTAAAAGGGGCGATTTAATTTTGAAGTTACATATATGATCCTGAAAGAGATAGAGAAACAACAGGAATAGTATTATCTTATAATAGCACATCTATTTATTTGGTAAATTTAAGACAACTGTTTAATAGTATCTTTATTATGTTCAAGATTATCATTATTATGTTTAAGATATTATTATTATGTTTTTAAGACATAATTTTCACTCTGAGCTCATTAGTAACAGTATAACAAAAGTTGAGGCAAATTCATTTTTGTTTTCAATCTGAAAAAAGTCACTTTTGGAAGTTTCAAGAATGGAAAAAGTGCTATAAATGTGTTTCATTAAATTGTTCTTTTAAAAATGTATTTTGAAAGTCTACAACAATGTATGAACACACCATTTTACTATTAATTTCTTCTCCTGTACATATCCGTGAGACCAGAATAAAAATGGACTATTTTCCTGGCTAGATATGCATTTATTTCATAAAGGAGCTCCTAATTGCGAAAATACTTGGGTGAAACCATCATCTCCATTCTCTGGATCCATTCCCAACGTCAGATGGAGAGACGAATGTGACTGGATTTCACCTGTTCAGCTTGTAACCCCAACCTTTGTCTCCACTTGGAATAAAGTTGTGTACTTTCGCTATCAAAAGGAACTTCCCATTCACCATCTGGCCCTTCAGCAGTCCCCTAAGCACTAAAAATAGAAGTAAGACTAAACGGGTGAAATTAATTTTAATGATTTGTTTTACTTAAGCCAGTATTTCCAAGTATTGTCATTTCAATATGTACGTAGTGTACACTTAGTAATGAGATATTTGATCTTCTTTTTTTGTACTAAGTTTTCAAAATCTGGCTTTTACAGCATATCTCAATTCAGACTATCTGCATTTCAAGTGTTCAATAGCCACATGTGGCTAATGGCTACTGTGTTGGACAGTCCAACTCCAGAGTATCTGGGATTTAGCTGCTCTGTTTCCAGTTGACTAAAGCAGCACAGCTACCGTGACAATCAAGTTCGGTGGTGGGTTAAAATAGTTCTATATGAATTGATGTGCATAATGAAGATGCATGCCTAATTAAAATACAAAACCACCTCCCCTTGGAGAGAAATCAAGCAGGTACCATAAGCCAAAACATAGACCACACATCAGAAAATATTTAGATAATCATCACAAATCTGCTTTTAATTTTGAAATATTTGAAACATAACCAGCCAATATTAGAAGACTAACAGAAAATATTTGAAGTAATCCAATAGTACAAAATAGAGGCAATAAAAGTTATGAGTATTTAATAAATGTTGTGTTTAATAACATGGATAATATAGCCATGAAGTATCTTTAAGTAAAAAGAGTTAGAAGACACTGTGTCTGATATTACTTCATTTTGGTAAAATAAAAACATTTATCATTATTTGAACAAATACATAGTAAAAAACATTGAAAATGCTTATTTATGTTTTCTAAAGGCACCATTTTTTGTTCATAACAAAAAATAAAATAAGGCATGGCACTGTGCATGAGTAGCTAATCTGAAAAACCTTCCACTGTAAACGCCTGGATATGCAAGACAAATTATATCAAGCATTCTTGTACCTGCAAAATTGAGGTCATATAAAGGAAAGCACAATGCCTCGTTTTCCACAAAGGAGGAGGAGTTCAGAACAAGCTCAATGAGCATCCAGTGCTGAGGCTGGTGTACCGCTTCCCTAAGTTGATGGGTATGGGAGGATGGGTGGGGAGCTTCTCTAGAACCTAGAGGATTGGGTTTTACTATCCCTACTGGAAGAGGAACTCTGTACTGGGACCCTGAAGGATCCGTGTTTCACAATGAAACCCCTACAGTAAAACTAACCCTCAATGAAAAACTTGGCTGAAATAGAAACCCACAAACACAGGGAGTTGACAGACAAGTCTTTGTTTTTTTCTTGGACTCCAGCTGGGATTCCTCTAAGAATTTGTCACTAAATGTGTGCCATCCAGTTGGTGTGGCTTCAGTGTCCACCACAACTGTACCTAGGAAAAGTCTAGCCGAAAAATAAATATAAAAGTATATTCTAAATTAATTGCATTTCCGTAGCAAGAGAAACTCTACACCCAGGCTACACAACAGTTTCAAGATAAAGCATTATGAAGTTTTAGCTTCTAGTATAAATATAAATTTACAAATCCTATATTGGGGTTTCTATTGTTAGATAACAAATTCTTACAAAACTACTGGCTGAAAACCACCTTTCCATATACTTATGGGTTCTGTGGGTTTAGAATTCAGGAAAAGCATAGGAGGAAGCTTCTACATGTTGCATGGTGTCTGGGGCACAGGCTCGTGAAGACTTGACAGGTCAGGGTGACTCCGTGGCTGGTGGCTGGAATCAATCAGAGGAGTCTTCACATGTCTGTGAGTTGATTTTGGCTGTAGTCTGGGTCCTCAGTGAGGGTTCACAGGAGCACCAGCATTTGGCCTCTCCGTGTGACTTGGGATTTCCACTGCATGGTGGCCCCAAGGTTCCAAAAGCAAGCGTCTTTGCAAACAAGTCAGAATCAACATTGCCTTTCATGACATAGCTTCAGGAGTCCTGCAGCATCACATCTGCTATATTCTATTTGTTAAAAGTGAGTTACTTATATCAGCTGAGATTTGAAGGAAGGGGACACGGAAACTGCCCTCAATGAGAAGAGTGTTAAAGGATTTATGGACATATTTTAAAAACACCACAGTCTGCATTTGGGCTACAAATTATTTAAATTCCTCTCACTTGCAAAACATACTTACCTTCTCCCAAGACCCCTCAAAAATTTGATTTCATTACAGCATTTGGGTCCGGTTCAAGGCCCAGGATCTCATAATCTAAATCAGATCCAGGCCAGATTAAGTTCTTCAGATACAGTCACCCTTGATATGAAGACCTGTGAAGCAAAGAGGTAAGTTTTCTGCCCCCTCTAGCCACACCCCTCTTCCAAACATACACATCTGTGGGGATACAGGCATTGGATAACTGCTACTGATATACCCACTTAAAAAGATGGCAAAAAAAAAAATTTGTTATGTAACAGTGATACAGTGTCGGATACATATGCTGTGTATCCACAGCAATTCTGAGGTACACCCAGGTGCATGCTGGCAGTTCTCTGATGTAGGCTCAGCCCTACTCTCTGGAGGGTTTTTTTCTTGCTTTTGTTTTGCTTTCCCCATGGTGCTTGGCTTTGACTTCTGGTTTCTTGGTTCTGTACTCTGACAAGCTGCACGGTATTTCCATAGATAAAGCATGACAAATTATGAGCTAAAGATGCCAAGTTATAAGGCCCATTATGAAAAAACCTAACATGATTGAATGTAATTAATATCAACTGAAAGTAGGTTTAGAATGCTAAGAATTTATAAAAGTGGTATGATAAATTATAAAAAGCATATTTTAAATGATTAAGACACAATCTTAAAATCTGAAAAATAAGATACCACGAAGGGGTAGGTATAAAAAAGTAGAATTTTATAAACAAAAGTTTTATTAAAATTTAAAACACCTTACACGGGTAAAATAACAGTTTAGATACAACTGAAGACAGAATTAGTTAACCAGAAGAAAGGACTAAAGGGAATGCAGATTAGAGTGAAAAACAAATATGTAAGGTTTAATGAGCTTGTGGGATAAAACTGTATGGTCTAACATATCTAATGGAATGTCTTTGAGGAAAGGAAAGAGGCAATATATGATGTGAAAATGATTGAAAATATTCCAGACTTATCTTAAATCGTTAGATCCCAGAAGTATAATTACCCCCCAAAAGGATAAGTAACAATAAATCTATACCTAGAAATATTCTAAAGGAAATTTCAGAGTCAGATCTTACAAGCAGCCTGGGGAAAAAAGACAGGATAACTACAAAAAACAGTAAGCTTGACGTTAAAGTTAACATCAATAAAATGTCGAAAGATAATATTATATATTCATGGTGCTCAGAAAAATTAACTATCATTCTAGAATTCCAAGCCCAGGTAAACTACCATTAAGCGTAGGCATGAAATAGACATTTTCTAGAGAAACCACGAGGCAGGAGGTGTCTACCACTTATAGACATTCATAAAAGAACTTACAAAGGGTGTCATTTAGGAGGAGGGAAGTCTCCACACTAGGAAGGAATAGGATACTAGATCCAATGGGGATCGAAGAATCTGTTAGATACATGGGTAAGTCCAATTAAGGTTTACCCAAGTTCTGGAGATATAAAAAATTATGGAAAAGAAAATTGTGTAAGACAGGAGGCAGTGGAGTAACTGGAAGTAACAGATAATAAGCATCTTGTATATCTTGGGAGGAGACTAATCATAACTCACTTTAGACATTCTTAAATGAATTACGGTTATTAAAATTGTTAAAATATCACAAAAGTCAGAGAGAGAAGATAAAACTCTGTTTCAGGAATATAGAAGAGAAGGGACTTTGAAAATTCTCTCATGACAAAAGCACTTAGAATATTGCAAACACCATTGTAAAGGTATACTGAAATGCTCATGATTGAAAGTGTAACACCTCGGCTCCAAAAACAAAGAGTGAATGGACAGCTGGAGTGGAAAGTGAGAGCTGACACAGCTGCTGTGCCAGGAGGCACGTCTGTATAGTGGTGACCGAAGGCATGGCTGATAGTCGTCCACAAGACAACGTGTAAGTTCTACACTAGGGCTGAAAGGGAGCACCGATGCTTCAGCCGTGCTTGTGGCAATTGTTGATAGTGGTGATCAAAGGGCTTGAGTGCTAATGGTCACATAGGATGTGGGAATTTGAGCAACAGATTTGAGCATGAAGCCTGGACTTGCAAAGGATCTCTGCTCTCCGTGTAAATGTGGACCAAAAGAAAATGCCCACCTTCAATAGGAAATGAAAAGAAATACTGTCTGCTTCAGTTCTGGCTGTGGAAAGGGTAGAAAAAAAATTTTCCCCCTAACATTTTATGACCACATGCTTCCATTCACATGGATTTTTGTGCTCATATTTGTATTGCTTTACTTATGAGGTCTGGGAACTCAGACGACACAGGATTTCTGAGATAAAGTCGCACCAAATGGAAACTTTGAATCTAAAATAACAAAATACAAGAGGAAGCAAGCTATCATGATGTCAGCAGCAGACAGAAACAAATCGCATCACTAATCTGTCAAGAAAAGCAGAATAGAATTATTGGACGGAGACTATGTGGTGTAGACTGGCTAGCTGTTCTCTCAATGTATTTCATCTTCCTCTCGGATTCAGAGATGGAGTCATTACATCTCCAAGTTTCCCTTATGGTTGGCTATGGCCATATGACCAAGTTCTGGCCTATGGAATGTGTCACTTTCAGGCCTACTTGATAGAAACTTCCAAAATACAATCCTCCATTCTCAACCTTGCAGAATGGAGAGAACAGTATGGGTTTGGAGGAGGAGGATCCAAGATGTATACTCAAATAGGCACAAGGAAGACCACTCAGCCCCAAATACCTGTTGATCTGATTTCTGTTTGCAAGGAATACATGGCACAGAGACTGATTGCGTTTTTGCAGCAACAGCTAGCACTAAACAAATCAATAAACTATAAAATATGTGTAAGTGATTAAACAGATAAAAGAAGGAATTGAAAATAAGAAAAAGAAAAACTCTTTCAGTAAGGACCAGGCAGATTTGGAAAAGAACCAAAGTGAATACCTATAAATTATATGCGTCATCTTGTATATCTTGGGAGGAGACTAATCATAACTAACTTTAGACATTCTTAAATGAATGACAGTTATTAAAATTGTTAAAATATCACGAAAGTAAGAGAGAGAGAAGATAAAACCCTGTTTCAGGAATCATATGAAAGCCTGGGGGAGGGTGTGGTCTTTACTCCCAGGGATCATCATCTGTATTATTGATCCTTCAGCCAGTTGCAGCTATGTGACAGTGAGGTCCAGAGACGGTCCTCTGCTTCAAGCAAATTTGGAACTATTCCCTTTAGCGGCTGCCACTCTGATCCTAGATTAATCCATAAAAGCTATGATCTTAAGCATTTTCCATCAAGCTAATGAAGCTCAGCCATCAGGGTTCCTACACTTGCTTGCACTCCTTAAGGGCCTTGGGATAAAATCCAGCAGTTTGTTCACCTGGTCAGAGATTTTTTTGTAACGTTGAAATAGTTTTAAATGCAATTGACTCCTGTCTCCAACTCTCAACTTTCCCTACATCCCATATTCTCTCGTATCAGAAGGCTTGAGAACGACAAAGCTGACTTAGGGTATGACTAAATTTGGCTGAATGGCACTGATTTTTGTGGTTTGCAGTCACATCTGTATTAAGTTATTTAGAACAGATGTAGCAAGATGACCACTCTCCACTGTGCTGATTCATCCTGCACCGTTGTGACACAACAGTGTCACAAAATACGTCAGGTGCAGCGCATGTCCTTTTTTTCATTGGAGTAAAGGCTTCTACCACAGTTCCTCATGCTGTTGACTATTTCAATATTTTACAATAGTTTACATTTTCTTTGGGAATTTGGCTATTATGTGGAATATGTTGACTACAGAGCAACTTGAGTTTGTCTTTATCATTTAAATGTAATAAGATGCTCATTATACAGCTGTTCAAGCCTTGTAAGGTGAGTACAGCAAGGTTTTGAAAACTAAAACATATTTTTGCTGAATTAGAGGAGAAACCCATTCACAAATGAGATGCAAAATATGTATTTAAAAAGCTAATAAAGTTTGAATCCTCTATCTTAACTGAAATGACATTTGGAAGAGTTTCAATGAACCCTGTTAGAAGTGGCAGATTCCTGGTTGGGTGTAGGAAGTTGCTGTGGCTGGGTGGCACGGAGGCTCCAATATTTCACATCCCTCGGTTTCTGTGCCCTTCGCCATGTGACTTGCAGCGTCTGCCAACTCAGCCCTTCGAAACAGGCCTAGACTTGTGAGCTGCTTTGGTCAACAGAGTGGGCAAATGTGCCAGTGTGCCAGTTCTGACCCTAGGCCTTCAGAAGCTGTGTGTGCCTGTGGAGTTGATTTCCCCTCTGTCGTGATCATGAGAACACGTCTGTGTAGCCTGTTGGGGGATCAGGAACCATGTGGAGGAGAGATGCCTCACTCCCCCTAGAGGACATTCCAGACCAGCCAGCACCCAGCTGACAAGCCAGCTGAATGCGGACACCTGAGTGAGCCCAACAGAGCTCGGCAGAGCCCGTCCGAGACCAGCGCAAGCAGCCAGCTACCCCCGAGACTGTGCAGAAATGGTCAGTAACAGGTTTTTTGTTCTACCCAAGTTACGTTTTGAAGTGGGTTTATTATGCTCGTTATTGTGACAACAGATGCCTGACATAGAGGGATGCATTCTTTGTTTTTGTTTTTATTAATGAAAGAAATAAGAGGAAAAACAGCTAAGAATTAGGGAAATATGGGAAATGTAATAAAATGAGCCCTAAACTTCATAGACATTATTCAAATACTGTAGTGGGCTGCACGGTGGTCCCCAAAAGATATGTCCACATCCTAACCCCTGAAATTGGTGACTGTTACCTTATTTGGAAAAAGGGCCTTTGCAGTTGTAGTTAAATTACAGATTTGAGATGAGATCATCCTGTAGGATCCAGGTGGGCCCTCAATCCAGTGACAGCTGTTCTTATAAGACACACACAAGAGAAGACAGACATAGAAGAGGGGGCGACGTGAGGACAGAGACACATTGGAGGGATGTGGCCACCAGCTGAGGAAGCTTCAGCCACCAGAAGCCACAGGGGCGTGAAGTGGATGCTCCCCGCAGTCTCTGCAGGGAACGCGGCCCTGCCGACAACTGGATCTGAGAATCTTGCCTCCAGAGCTGGAGGAGAGGACATTTATGGTTTTTTTAGGCACCCAGTTTGTGGCAACTTGTTACAGTGACCCTAGGAAATTAATGCAGGTACCCAGAAGTAATTTGTAGTCAAAACATTTTAGATTCTGACCAAGCCGCTGCCTCAGAAACCACACGAGCCTCTTATTGTCTGTGATGGTCTCTAGGGAATGAGCTGGTCAGGGTCAGGAAGGAGGGGCTCGAGACCTTCCCATCTGTTCACCAGCAGCGATGCCCTGACACTCACCTGAGCAGGGAACAACGCTTCCCCGGGCCGTTCAAGCCTCATTATCTTCTTCACCCTCGGATCACGGGATTATCCAATTCTTTCTCTACCACAAGTATCAGTATTTTCCAAGATTTTTGTATCTTAATGTCACGGTCATTAGCACTTCCTTAGGCCCATTCCTCACTAACTTTAGAAGCACATCCTGCTTAACACTGTTCAAAAATTATTTAAATACACTGTTTTCGTTGTCCCTCAGTCACAAACAAATGTAGATATTAATCAAACAGAATACTAATCTGTGATAGGAAAAAGCTGTAACCAAAGCCCTGTTAGACACAGTACGTCCGCTAGTTCCTGTGACTGCATCTATTTCTATTAGAATTTTATGGATTAAGCACTGAAGATCCTAAAAAATAATATTCATTATGTGAACAGCATTTCCCAGGTATGATAGAAATATCACTAGTGGCGTTTAAAATAAAGTTATCTACCACATGTTGGGATTTTTAAATAAGTATGTATTATTCAAATAGATATTAGGAAAAAATAACACACCAACCTATGACTCCACATGTATTACTTCTTATGACAATGCTAAGTTTAAAAAGAAAAAAGTGAGAAAGGGGCCGGCCCTGTGGTGTAGTGGTTAAGTTCGGCACACTCCACTTCAGTGGCCCAGGTTGGTGGGTTCGGGTCCCAGGTGCAGACCTACACCACTCATCGGCCATGCTGTGGCAGCATCCCACATGCAAAATAGAGGAAGACTGGCACAGATGTTAGCTCAGGGAGAATCTTCCTCAAGCAAAAAAAGGAAGCTTGGCAACAGACGTTACCAAACAAACAGAACAACAAACAAAAAACAAGAGTGAGATAAAATGCTGTGGTATAAAACACAGCAAAAACAATGAAGGAGTAGGGAAATGACTTAAGTTTGGAAAATGCCACATCATACATACCTCATACATTTGCTAATTTTTCAATTATGTAAATTCTAGGAAATCAATAAAAACTAACAATTCTTAGCCCTAAGATCATTATTAAACGAGAGTGCTCTGAAGATCAGTCTCTCCTCCACTGCTGGCAACCTTCACAGTTGGCATCACAAATCCTCATTCACCAGTTTTCACCTGAGTAGTAGCCTCCTTCAGATTACACCTCTAAGAAAGTACTGCAGCCTAATAAAACGTCCCAACTCTGTCACATCACACGTCTACATTCTGAGGAACAGATAACAGAATTATACACGTGGAGAAGGAAAACTGCAGAATACTAATTTTCTACATACTCAGAACCTGCCTTTCCTTTGAGATTTGGATACAGTGGCTAGAATCCATCTAACAAGAAGATAATGCCCTAATACCATACTGGTATAAAACGTGCACTTACAACTGGCCAAAGCACAACAGAAGTCTCTCTCTCGCTCTGGTAAACTTCCACGGCAGGTGTTCCTGGTCAGCAGGCGGTCTGTTGCAGGCCGACTCAGGGATCCTGGCTCCTTCCATCTTGCAGCTCTGCCCTGGAGCTTCCTCGTTCCCTGCATTCAGCTGACTGAAGAAAGCAAGCCTGGAAGCAGCAGACTCTTGATGAAGTATCATCGAGACGTGCTCTGAGACAATTCTCCATGTCCCAACCAGCTCTGCTTCCATCTGCTGACCTTTGACTTTCAGTATCTGGTCAGACATAACTAACAGTAGTCTTGCAATCTTGACTCAAAAGCAGTGTTGGGACCCAGGGCAGACTGCCCCCAAAATATGCTACAATGGCACGCTGATTATTTTGACTTAGTTATTTGAGAAGCAGCTGATGCAAAAATTGCACTTTGACCCTTTCCATTTCCCCCTGAAAGCAGCAAACGAATCTCCCATGTGAAAAACAGCTTCCTCACGAGGCTGACCCAACGGCATAAGGGTTAAGTTGGCGTGCTCTGCTTCGGCGGCCCAGGGTTTGCAGGTCCGGATCCCGGGGCGGACCTAGCACCGCTCATCAAGCCACACTGCAGCGTCATCCCACATAAAACAGAGGAAGGTTGGCACAGATGATAGCTCAGGAACAATCTTCCTCAAGCAAAAAGGGTGGGGCTGGGAGGGGGTGGAATTCAGGGCGGAGAGGCCTGTATAAACACACCTTGTTACTTTTTTACTAATTTACCACCACAAGTCCAAACTCTGCTTAGATTGCTTACTAATGAAGCACCCAAACCTAAGTATCTTTGTCCTGTCAAATCCTCACAAATTTAGTGTTTCTGTGTGTAAAAAGTATAAAAGCTGCCTGCTTTGGTCACTTCTGAGCGTTAATTTTAGGATCTCCCACGTGTACGCATTACATTCGAGTTTTCTCTTTAATCTGTCTTGTGTTCATTTTACTATGAGGCCAGCCACAAGAACTCAAGAGGAATAAGGGGGAAATTTCCCCCTCCCGGACAGGGGCATCTACCACTTCCACTCATACCTGCTTCACCGCAAGGGAATCTGAAAAGTGAAACCTGGAGCTGTAGAACTGCATCTTATGGAAGGACAGAACCGATTTAGATGGACAGCTAGCCATCTCTGCCACATACCAATGCCCAAAAATTATCATATCGCTTGTCACTCTACCATTAATGAAGGCTTTGCAAGACCTTCGACAACCTTTTCTGAGAAACGCAACTGTCCCTGGAAGAGCATGCCTGGACTTACTACCTCCACGTCTGTAACACAAGGGAGCCACAGACAATACCAATCATTTATCAGTTTAGCTAATCAGCCAAACATGAATCCCTTGGTCCCACCCATGGAGAGATCCTGATTAAGAGAGTCTGGGGTAAGGACAAGGATCTGTAGTTTCAGAGAGCTCCCTGAGTGATTCTGATGAGCCAGATTTGGGACCCCCTGGAGTAAAGTCCCTTCTAACTTCAAAAAAAAAATAATATAAACCTAACATATATTTACTAGACAGAGAGCTGAAGTGTGGAGAAGAGGGGAAAAAAGGAGAAGAAAGGTGAATGAGGAAGGAGAGTAAACAAACGCACTCAATAGGGATGTCACACAGGGATTCCAAAACAATCTCTCATGCAAAATGACTCTGAGGAATGTCACTTTTAGCAAACACTGCCTCCACCTCCCACCCTGAAATCCTAGGGTGTTAAACACCACCCATATGGAAAACCAGATTACAGACCCTGAAGATTCTTAATGAAAACCATTTGGTCTCATTTTTTGAAAGACTATAATTCCTACTACCTCTCCTCGAATGATCTAAATTGTCTAAGCTATTTGTAAAAGCAGATTACCACCTTAGTTTAAATTCTAATGGTTTTATAGTTATATGAACTTCTATAACTGTGATTTCTCATTCTAGAATAATTGATCCAATAATACGCATCAAATTCTGGTCCGGAATCCACGATCAGCAGAAATCACAAGTGAATTACACACTTTGAAAGAAGTGGTTTGTTGCTTGCTCTAGGTTTAAAACACAAAGTTTCCATTATCCTTAGTAACTGACAAGCATGCTGGGCTTTGGCTACATTTGATGATTACACTGCTATTATTCCAAATGCATCAAACAATAAATATCTTTTTCCTATTAGGCTTCCTATTACCTTACTTGTTTTTATTTAAAACTTTTCGTGTTTCTGTTTAAAGGGGGGAAAAAAGCATATAAGAGAAAATAAAAGAGAAATAGGAACATGAAACACATTGAAAAGCACTGGCAATTAAGACTGAGATTATCCAGCTTCAGCAAAATGCATCTGAAACTAGAAGAGCTGAAGTACTTAAAATTTGTTTTAAGAAGCCTATGTTCGGATCTCCAACAAGCACTACATGTGTCTCAAATGCAGACATCCCTGCTATGGAAGGACTCTCCTGGCTGTCAGCTTAGTAAGGGGCTGACTCTGCTGGAAAGCATGACATTACACAATTACAAATGCTTGACAGTTCATGTGGTTTAGACAATTTGAGCACTCTGAATTGAATACCAAACAAAAACAGTAGTGCTATTTGGTTTCATATCATTTGACTTATGGCTTCTGGAACATCTTTTAATTTTTTCTGTATTTGTTCATTTTAAGGAGTGACTGTCATACTACGGTGGCTTAAAATAAAGTTTACAATATAACCAATGTTTATCTAAGAAATAGTCCTCATAATATGAGATAATTATGATACAAAAACAATTATCAAAGGCTAGAAAACAATAGGCAAAGGGAGAGTCCCCAAAAGTGCCCTTTTTAGCAACCAAACTGCCTAAGCAAAGAAGTAAGATTTCCCAAATCCTATGGTGTGATCTTACCAATTTCTAATGAACTGGAAGATGCAATCCTTAAAACTAAAAACAAAATCCAATTACTTTTCTGCTTTAGGGACTCAGCATCTGCTAGAATGACACTCATATACGCTGGTTTAGAAACAAACCTACTAAGATAAAGAAAGCAACTTCAAAAATGCGGGTATATACAGCCTTCCCTCTCCACAGTCTTCCACACTCCCATTCCTATTTTGACTTTTCCTTTTTGTCTCGAAACTCCAACACTCTCAGGCATAACAGTCTTGTCTGGCTGTCCTCTCCCTCTGACCAGGTCTGACAGAGTGTTAGGAGTCAGCCAGCCTCTACCGTTTTCACCTCTGTATCCACACACACCTTTCCTCCCCTAGGAAACAGGAGGAGTCGTGGTACCAACCCCCATATGCTCACTGTGAGGCTCAATCCTCAGTTAACTGAGGATAAACTCAGTACGTAATGTCCTTAGACCAGTGTTTGGCACCTGGCAAGTGCTCAGCAAGTATTAACCATCATCATCATCAAAAACAATCTTCTGTTTGATATCCCTACTGCTGAAAGTACTTTCAGACCATAATGCTGCCAGAACATATCTTCTCCACCATCACCCCCACCAGATCTTTTTCATACAAACTGAATAGTCCCTGTGTAGACAGACTTCGCAAAAAGAAAAGACCTAAGTGTATGTTTTTTAAAAATTTGGCAGGTACAAAAAATAATTTGAATATGTGCGAGGCACTAAGCATAACATAAGAAAACCCTGAGTACAGATCACAGTTTAAGAAAATTAAATTCAGGGGGCCAGCCCCATGACCAAGCAGTTAAAATTCTGCACACTCAGCTTCAGGAGCCTGGGTTCACAGCTTCGCATCCCAGATACAAACCTACTCCACTCATCAGCCATGCTGTGGAGGCATCCCACACACAAAACAGAGGGAGACAGGCAACAGATGTTAGCTCAAGACGAGTCTTCCCCACCAAAAAAAAAAAAAAAAAATTAAATTCCTATCTTTCAGTTCCGTTTCGGGATCCCTATCACCTTCTCTCTTCTAATAGAGCTACCCACTAATTTGAATGTGTTTGTAATTAATCTGCTTTATTACTTTGCCATATCTGTATTCCTAACAGTATGGACTTTTGCTTCACATGTTTCAAAACTTTAAAAAAGGAAAAATACTATGTGCATTCTTCTGGAAGTAGCTTTTTTTCCTCAATATGATATTCCTGACAATAATCCTCAGTGGTGCAGGTGGCTAAAATCCATTCAGTTGCACTCCTATAGGAATACAATTTATCCATTCTCCTCGGATGGACACTGCTTCCAGTTTTTGCCTTTTACAAACAGTGCAACTGTGAGCATTTTGTCATGTCCTCAGGCACTCACATACATGCGTTTCTCTGGGGCACCAGTTTGCCAATTTTAGCATGCATTAAACCACCTGAACGGCTTGTTAAGACTGAAAGCTGGCTCATCCCCAAAGCCTCTGATTCAATAGGTCTAGGGTGGAGCCCCAAATTTTGCATTTATAAGAAGTTCCTGTGAGATGCTGAAAACACAATTTAGAAGCACTGCTCCAGGATAAAGACCCAGGAGTAGAATCACTGGGTCAAAGTGTACATCCATCTTTAACTTTACTAGGTAATCCCAAAGTTATGGTACCAATTTACAATCCCACCAGTTGTGTGTAAGCATTCCAGTTATTTCCGCCCTTCCTAAACAGCAGACATTGTCAGATTTTTACACTGTTGCCAACCCAATGTTATGAAACTATACACCACGTTGGTCCTAAACTGCCTTTCCCTAATTGCTAACGAAGTCGAGAATCTCTGCATGCAGGTTTCCTCTTCTGTGAGATGCCTACTTGGGTCATAGGCCCATTTTTCTATTGTTCTTACTGATTTGTCACTGTTTACCTTTCTAGATACAATCCTTTCTCAATAATACGTACTGAAAATATCTATTCTCACTTGTGACTTGTCTGTTCACTTTCTTGATGGTTTCTTTTCATAACCACAAGCTGTCAAATTAATGCTGTCAAAGCAGTCAATCTTTTCCTTTATGGTCTACACCTTCTGTGATCTGTTTAAGAAGCTCTTCCTTGTATTAGACTCACACAATTACTGTCCTACATTGTCTTCCAAAAATTTCATAGTTTTGCCTTCTGTATTTAAGCCTTTAATTCACCTGTAGTTGATTTTTCTGAATGATATGAATTAGAAATGTATCCCACTCTCAAGGAGTTTCCTATTGGCTAAGGCCCACAGATATGACCAACTATAACTTCAGAGAGGATAATGATTCCTGTTAACCCCTACCTTATTGAGGTTTATTCTGCTCTCTCATCGAGGCAAACCAAAAACTGGATAATTTCAATACGGAAAACTTGGAGGGTTATTAGCAAATTAGTGAGACTATGATCCCCACCCCACCATACTCCAGGAAGAATCCTTAAAAATACCACACACACAAAAAAAGAGGCCAGCCCTGTGGCCAAGTGGTTAAGTTTACACACTCGGCTTCAGCAGCCCCAGCTTTTGCCAGTTCGGATCCTGGCTGCAGGCAGGGCCATGGCACCACTCATCAGGCCATGCTGAGGCAGCGTCCCACAGAGCACAACCAGGAAGGCCTACAAGTACAATACACAGCTATGCACTGGGGAGCTTTGGGGAGAAGAAGAAGAAAAACAAAGGTGCAAATCGTAAAAACAAAAAACAAATTTTTTTAACTCTAAATTTAGTCTTATTCTAAAAAACTGAAAGTTGAGCATTGGGGAAAGTGTGGCAAAATGAGCATTCTCAACAGTACTGGCTGGAATATAAATCTATACAAACTTTCTAGAGGGTTATTTGCAATATATCAAAAGCCTTAAAATACATATCTTCTTTGAGCTATCAATGACTCTTTACAGAACTTATCTTAAGGAAACAACTGAACAAAATACATATTTAGGAATATTCACCATGGAACTCTTTCTAATAGAAAAAATTGGAAACAGCCTAATCTCCAACAACGCAGGATGGGTTACAGACGTAGCTGCTGCAGCACATCCATATATGGTCATGCGCCACCTAAGGACGTTTCAGTCAACAGTAGATCACGTAGATGATGGCCATCCCATGAGATTAGTACCACAGAGCCTACATGTGTAGGAGGCTATGATAGAAGAAAATTTTATATATTGAGGTGTATGGGGAAGCCGTTCTGGTTTAAATGCGATTTGGACTAAATTTTATTTAAACCAAAGAAGCCTGACTTACAGCCTGTCAAATGTTCGTTGTATATTGTCCCAAAATAAAGAATGTACTCTTTTTTTTTCAATATTTCTTTTTCTGCTTTATCTCCCCAACCCCGCCCCCCCCGCACACAGTTGTATATCTTAGTTGCAGGCGCTTCTAGTTGTGGGATGTGGGAAGCCACCTCAACGTGGCCTGATGAGCGGTGCCATGTCCGCACCCAGGATGCGAACCCTGGGCCGCCGCAGCAGAGTGCGCGAACTTAGCCACTCAGCCACAGAGCCGGCCCCAGAATGTACTCTTTGAAGGTAAGAACCAATGCCTCTCTTCTTATGACACCAGTACTTTTTGAAGATAAGTGTCCTTTCCCATGACACTGGGGTCATGCTGACCCACTGTGTATGTACTAATCTATAACAAAGTATCTCCTTGAACCCTTGAGAGAATGTACCCCTGTCACACTTGATGTATGTCTGTTTGGAAATGGTATATAATGGTGCTGAAAAATCACTCTTCTTCACAGCACTTACGAAGGCTGCACTCCCAGGCTGCAGTCCTCAGCTTGGCTCGAATAAAACTCCCCGCTGTAGAATGACTATTGATTATTCGTGTCAACAGCTCGACCATCTAGGTTTGTGAAAGTACACTTTATGATGTTTGCACAATGATAAAATCACTTACACATTTCTCAGAACGTATCCCCATTGTTAAGCAAGGCATGACTATAGTGGAATACTATGATGATTATATAGCTGTGTTAATGTGGAAAGATGTTTCTAATAGTCTGGTAATTTCTAAAACCAGTTAACAAGATGCACATATGATATTCTTTTATTCTCAAATATTTATGGAGAGCCTTGTGTATGCCAAGCACCAAGCAAGTGACTGGTAAACAAAAAGAGATCTGTTCCCTGCTTCTAAGGAGCTTACAAGCTTTGGAGGGGAATGAGGGGGAGGGAGACAGGCCACATACATATCTTCCAACTGACTCCTGTTGGCATATTAAAGGGATATACGTTTTGAAAATACAGACCATTTCTATGTGTCTGTGTATCTATGTAATATCTGCAGCACCTCATCAGCATAGTCTACAAAGAGAACACACACGCTCAGCTGTATGGACTAGGAAGTGGGTCAACAAGAGGATACTTGGAGCAACTGCCTTGTGATGAACTGAAGCACACAAATCTTCTACAAAAATGCTCTAGGGAGAATCTTAAGAAACGCAATGTAGTTATGGAAAGTCATCCACTGGAAGACAGATGCGAGACAGATCGCAGAACCACAGAAAAAGAATTGGAACAAAGAGCTTCCGCTGTTGACAATTCAAGACTAAGACTGACCAAGATCAGGTACAAGTTCTTGAACAAATAACTGTTCTTCTACAAGTCTACAGCTTTACCCTTCCCTACTATGTTGGGATCTAACAAATAATAATGAAGCCTCCAAGATAAGAAAGATCTCATAATTAGGGTCAGGCTCAAAGGATTCTGACATTCTATATCCATTTCATTTAAACATCTGCACTACAATCAGTAAACTTACGAGAGTCATTAATTACAAAGGGAAAATTTTTTTCTTTGGAGCACAGAAACATGTCAGACACCTCAACCAAGAGATCAAAAGTTAACATTCACCAGCGATAAGACCTATCTACATCACACATGTGCCAATATGATGCACTGAGAAGGGAACAACCTCACCACTGTGGTATTCTTGTCACAAATGCTTAACCCTCAATTTAATCATGAAAGAACACCAGATAAATCCAAACTGAGGGACATTCTGCAAAATAACTGACCGGTACTCTGGAAAAGTACCAAGGTCACGAAAGATAAAAAACTGTCACAAATTGGAAGACACCAAGGAGACACCATAACTAAATGCAGTGTGGGCTACTGGACTGGATCCTCGACCAGAAAAAAGACATCACGGGTGAAACCCGAATAGAAGACTTTAGATTAACTCTATCAACTGCCTGGTTTCAATAACCGCACTATGGTTACATAAGAGGCTAACAAAGGGACGCTGGGTGTAAGGTATATACGAATTCTCCGGGCTATTTTTGCCATTTTTTTCTACTTCTAAAATTATTTCAAAGTAAAAAGTTTGCAAAAGTAACTTCACATGAATGATAAAGAGATATGGGGGATCACTCAATAACTCTTACATAAAAATATGCTACCTCCTCGGGGCTGGCCCTGTGGCTGAGCGGTTAAGTTCGTGCGCTCCACTGCAGGTGGCCCAGTGTTTCGTTGCTTCGAATCCTGGGCGTGGACATGGCACTGCTCACCAAACCACGCTGAGGTGGTGTCCCACATGCCACAACTAGAAGGACCTACAACGAAGAATCTACAACTATGTCCTGGGGGGCTTTGGGGAGAAAAAGGAAAAAAAAAACTATGCTACCTCCTCCAATAATTGTGCTAAAAAAAACCCAGTAATTGCAAATAAGGCGTAAACCAGAATAATCTGTAAGTATTCACTAAAAACCTGTGATTGGGATAATCTAGAGAGCCGACTAACTTTCCTAGGGCACTGAAGTCTCTCCAGATAAATAATCTACCTCATTTTCCCTATTAATCTTTTTTAATTCAATTCAACTTATATTTATTTAACATCTACTATGGGCATGGAACTGTGCTGGGGCCTGATCAGATTTTGATACATTAAGAACATTTCAGTACACAAAATGAGAAAGAAAAACAGAGAGTAACAAAACTGGAAGGAACTTTTCACTCCCATACAATCTAGCAATCAATACCGGCACCCTTTTTAGTGTGATTGCTGCTAGGAGCTCAAGTGCATCCCCTTCAGCATAAGCGGTTCTGACCTCTACAATTATCTCCAAAAATTATCCCTGAAGATGCCAAAATGACTCTAAAACATACTCCATTTCTAGTACTTTTTTTCCATCTAATCATTATGTTGTTGGTGCATTACAGTACACAACACAAAATTAAAGAACTTGATTCTCTGAACGTCAAGGAAGGGTCAAGCTGGTATAAACCCACAGACGTTTACTTACTATCCTCTTAGAAGAGGTCAAAGGCAACATCACAGAAGGCCGGGGTTCTCAAAGTGTGCCCTCAGAGTCAGCAGCTTTAACATCACCCAGGAACTTGTCAGAAATGCAAATTCTCAGTCCCAGTCCAGACCCGCTGATTCAGAGACCCAGCCCAGCATCTGCGTTTTCACAAGCCCCCCCAGCTGACTCTGATGCACCATCAGTTTGAGAACCACTGATGGAACAGCAGAAAGACTGGCCCCGTGAATCCGGAGGCCTGATTCCAATCCTTGCTCTGCCACTAACACCTCTACAATGCATTAGCCGCTCAGCTTCTGTGGGGCTCAGCCTCCTGATCAGTGAGGGAACTGCAATAGCTCACTACCACAGTCCTTACACCCTAATTTGATAACCATGAAAGCATTCATTTGTATAAGGCCTAAAAGTGAAAACACCACTGCAGTATTTCACCACGTATTTCTCTCTTTCATCCAAATGAAACAATTAAAATTTCTTCTTGGCATCCACCAGCCTCTGAATCAGACTTAACATAGCTACAATAATTTCTTCTGATTTTAAATAAAATTGTGTTTACTACTTTGCTGTAGCAAAAGCCATATAAACGCTAATTTTACAGTTTCCTATTTAGTTCTCTATCAAGCCTATTTTGGAGCAATTCCTCATAATAACAAAAATTCCAAGAAACCCACCTACTACAGACTGAATTGTGCACCCCCCCCCTACACACACACACACACACACACACACACAATTTTGATGCCGAAGCCCTAATCACCAATGTGATGGTATTTGGAAATGAGGTCTTTGAGAGGTACTTAGGTTTAGATGAGGTCAGAACGGTAGGGTCTCCAAGACGGGATCAGCGTCTTTAGAAGAAGACGAAGAGAGACCAGAGTTCTCTCTCCATCTCTGCCATGTGAAGACACAGCAAGAAGGTGGCTGTCTGTAAGCAAGGAAGAGCCCTCACCAGGAATCAGCACCTTGATCTTGGACTTAACCTCCAGAACTGGGAGAAGTAAATGACTGTTGTTTCAGCCACCTGGGGTTATGGTGTTTTCCTAGAGCAGCCCACAACGACCAACACACTCACTCAAAATACCCCTCTGCTGTGGGCATAGTTCAGAAGAACTGTGCTCCAACCTCGCATAAAGAATGTGTGTGATCAGACCACTGAAGTACTCAGCAACTATGAAAGAGAAAGAATTTTAAAACGTACAGATCTAGATACTTCCATTACTAAGAAACACAGCTTAATTTCATCTCCTAGTCATGGATTTATAAACCGCGATTCTTCTCACAGCCTGTGGAAACTATGACAAAAACCTCTCAGGGGAGATGTGAGAAAGAGGGAGAGAGGAGAATCAAATAAGAAGAGTCCGTTTTATAAAGGTTAGAGAGTTCTCTTCGAACACAAACCTAGGTAGCATGAATGTGGGCAGAAATGTCCCACCAATCAAGTGAATACCCACTAATCCTTGAGACCTAACTCAAATGCTGTATCCTGCAAGCTCGCGCCACTCCTTCCCAGGCAGTCAGTCATAAATTACTCTGTGCTCCCCTTTCTCCATTTCAGCACTGAGCAAAAGGCACTATACTTGCTTATGGATCTGTCTCTTCCACCAGACCTTGAAATCATCTAGGGCAGCGTGTTACTCTCTCCAGCACCTAGAATGGTGACTGGCATGAAGCAGTTTGCTCAAGTGGAGCCACTCTGCTTGGCTGAATACAAGAGGAACTCTCTGTGCTATCTCACAGCTTTTCTGCAAATCTGAGATTATTCCAAAATAAACAGGTTTTTTAAAAAAGGCACCAGGAGCCAGTGTATTATCAGTAATAATCACACCTGCCTTACATGTCACGCAAGAAGACAACAGCTACTAGAGAGCCTTGCCTCAGTGTTTTTCAGACGTGCCAGCAGAAGTCAGTAACCTTACATGTAGCAAACTTGAAAAACAATGAGTAACAAACACTTGAGACGCTAATCCTGACCTTAACTTTGGTCAAACTGTTTAACTTTAGTCTCAGTTTGTGAAAAGGGACTAGTAATTCCGACCCTACACGGCTGCCGTGCTACATGAAGTCTACAGAGTATACATCAAATGAGCTCTCCTAACGATGTTCTAATCAATACGTGTTAGTGACCTTCCCCAGGCAGTGTTGCATCTGGACTAACGCTTCACCGCAAACCAGGTGCATACTGTAACTAGTTCCACCGGCACGGACTGTAAAGTCCCGACACAATCACCATTCGGGCTATGATTACCTAGAAAATAATCCTACATATGTGTCCACAGATGCCAACCCTGCCAAGATGTCCTAGTCCAGAACCCCCCAACCCAATAAACAGGCTATTCAAAACTCAACGCAAGCGCAGGGGTCAGCAGCTCCTGGCACCCACCTCCCCCCGACTAAGCTCCAGAAAGCGGGCACGCACACTCAGGCCGTGCTCGCCCACTAGGAAGAGGTGGGTATCTCCAGGGACGATCCCGCTGCTGCCAACAGCGACGTGCGGCAGCCTGGGGTCTCCCGCTAGTTGCTGAGAGCAGCTGGACCCTGAGTGGCCAGGACCGTCCCCTTCCAGGCGTGGTGCTCTCGGGCACCAGCATCCTCAACCGAAGGAGGCGCGGGTGGCAGCAGCGCATCGGTGCGCTGGGGAAAACAG
This sequence comes from Equus caballus, assembly GCF_041296265.1. Lineage (NCBI taxonomy): Eukaryota > Metazoa > Chordata > Mammalia > Perissodactyla > Equidae > Equus > Equus caballus. The sequence goes on from NW_027221988.1 coordinate 215,779, forward strand.
GGCGTGGGCGGGCAGCCACGGACACCACCGCCCGGACTAGAAACCCACACCGGGCAGCTCCCCGCCTGGGCGCCCGCGTTCCAGTCGGAGAAGCCAGGCGGTCAGAAGCGCCCCGACTGCGTGCAGGGGTGCGTGGGGCGCCCGGGGAGCCGCTCCCGAGCCGACAGCCCGGGCCCGCGGGGAAACGGAGGCCCGCCGGGTCCCCGGGAGCCCGGCTCGCGGAGCGAGCAGGTGACGGCGGGGGCAGGGCGGCTGCGACGCCGCGCGGGCGGCGGGCGGGTGTTGGGCGAGTCGGGGCGGCGCCGGGAGGGACCGGCGAGCGGGGGAGGGGCGGAGGCGGGGCGAGGAGGGAGGAGGAAGAGCCTAGGGCCCTGGCGGGACTCCCGGCGCCCAGCTGCCCGGCCCGAGCCCTCAAGCCACCGCCCCCAGGCCCCGCGCAGACGCTGGACGGTCCCCGCCTCCAAACCTCCCCCCAGGCCCGGCCAGAAAATAACTTCCCCGTTTGCCGACGGAATCGCTCCTGCTGGCCCCTCTGACGGACTCCTCCGGCTCGTCGTCTTCCGGAGATGAAACCGGAAGTCCCACCCCTCCCCAAGAGGAAAACGGAAAGCCGAAGGAGTCAATCTAAGGAAGGGGAGACGCAAACATGAAGATATTCAAAGAGATAGTCAAAAAGAAATGATATACTAAAAAACTGTTTTCATAGTTAATAGTATTACAGGTACAAAATTAGGTTCTGTCTCATCTACCATTAAAATAGTTTTAAAAGCAGTTATTTAAACAATAGACTGAAACATACATTTAATAGGCATAGAACATGAATGGATCATTTTAAAACAGAGAGATGTAAATTTTTAAAAATTAGATAAAGAAGTTTGGCCAAAATAGTTCATCAAAAACTGCCAAAAGCAGATTATGAGAGTTTCCATCCATTAAATGAGAAAATACCAAAAATCTAATGCTAATGGTTAGAAGGTGCAGTAAGCTGGACAGCACTCACAAGTGTCAAATGGGTCAGACTTTCTGAAAAGCAATTCAGTTGTATCTAAGAACAACTTTAAAACCTCATCATTCACTTTGAAACCCAGTATGTCTACTTCTAGGGGCCTGTCCTAAGAAAATAATATGAAAAGGTTGCAATGATGTATACAAAAAGATGTCCACCACAGGGTCATATATAAAAGTAAAAAACTGAACAACCAACGTAACAAGCATTAAAAAATGGTCATATAAACCAACATATGCATGCATACGAAGTATTATACTGCCATAAAAATATCTACCAAGAATATCTAATGACAAAGAAAAACACTTCTCACATGATTTTAACCAAAAGCAGATTTTAAAATATTATGCATAGCACATTCAGTTGTGTAATACCCCCCCAAAAAATCAAAATATTAAAGTGGATATGGGTAATTTTTTTTCAGATTCATTAGAATTTATTAATTCCTCTCAATTTCCTACAACGAGCATATAATGCCTTGACAACAAAATTTAGAACTATTTTTAAAGAGGTTTGGGGGCTGGCCCGGTGGTGCAGCAGTTAACTGTGCACGTTCTGCTTTGGCGGCCCAGGGTTTGCCAGTTTGGATCATGGGTGCAAATATGGCACCGCTTGGCAAAAGCCATGCTGTGGTAGGTGTCCCACATATAAAGTGGAGGAAGATGGGCACAGATGTTAGCTCAGGGCCAGTCTTCCTCAGCACAAAGAGGAGGATTGGCAGCAGATGTTAGCTCAGGGCTGATCTTCCTCAATTTGGAAAAAAAAAAAAAAGAGGTTTGGTTTTTTTTTCTTTCACTTCATATACTTCTGGTACAAAATACTAAGCTTCTAACAAACCAAACCTTTCACAAATAACAGCTACGAAGTCTGGATAAAATACTAAAAAAATAACTATGTGATGGCTCTGGAGACTAAACAAAAGCTGGAAGTTTTTAGTGTGGAGTCAAGGCCCAAAGCAAGCAAATGGCAAAAGGTAATCCAGCACGCCTCCCCTTTTGGGAGGCTTTACCCAGAGGATATCCAGGGTCGGAGACCACTGACGAAAGACAGGCAGCTAAATCACAAGGGAAAAACCAGTTGTACTTCTGGATCAGAGGGAAAGTGTCCGAATGCAATGATAGCCACAGAAGAGTAAGAAGTAAATACCATAAAGGAGAGAGCTAAAGGAACACCTGAATCTATGAATAAACCCAGAAAACATAAACCATGTATGAACAAGAGTGAAAGCAGATTGCAATTAAACACCAGGAATGAGATAGGAGTGGCTGACTACTGCAGACATGACAGATAACGATGTGGTCGTAGTCAAGTCATCCGCCTGCTAAAATGAAAACACCAACAATATTTAAAGCAACACAACAAAATCCAGAGACCACACAACATAAAATTCAAAATGACCAAAATTACTTGAGTTAGGAAGAGTCAGAAAACCGTGTCCAAATCTCAAGCAAAAAGATGTATGGCAAACATGATGGTCAAAATGATGGAATTATTTTAAAAGAACCATACAGTAGCTGTTACAACAATATTAAGTGAAGTAAAGAAAATATGTTTGAAACAAATGGAAAAAAAAATAATAAATTTCAGCAAAGAAATAAACATTATTCTTTAAAAAGCCACATGTTAATGTCAGAAACAAAAGATAAAATATTTAGAATAAAAAAAGGGGCTTAATAACAAAATGGAAATGACAAAGTAAAGAATCAGTGAGTTTGAGGACAGATCAACAGCAATCATCTAACAAAAAGAATCTAAGGAAAAAGACAGAATTAAAAAAAAAAGTAAAGAGGGGCCAGCCTGGTGGTGTAGGGGTTAAGTTCACGGACTCTGCTTCAGCGGCTCAGGGTTCATGAGTTCAGACCCCGCATGAGGACTTACAACACCATCATCAAGCCATGCTGTGGCAGCATCCCACATACACAATAGAGAAAGAATGGCACAGACATTAGCTCAGGGCCACTCTTCCTCAGAAAAATAAATAAAAAATAAATTTAAAAAAGAAAAGAGACTCTCAGGGTCCTATCTGAGGACTACAAAAGGTCTAATGTATAACTAATTAGCTAGAGTCCCAGAGGAAAAGAGAGAGAGAGAAAGAAAACGGAGCAGAAGACACTTCTGAAGAAACAACGGCTTACTCAGGAATATCCAGCTTTGGCAAAATAAAGAAGTCAGTGAACCTTCTCAGCAGATACAAGTATAAAACTGCATAGGACTGTCAAAAGCAACAATTTTATGATTCTGAAAACCATATTCAGGCAACGAGTGGAAAATGCACTTTATCCAAAGCCCTAGGTAAGAGGCTGAGAAAGGAGCACTTGCCTGGGAGACTACCATCCCCGCGACTTGGTGAGAGAGCATGCTAGCTCTACCAACACATGACTGGCACAAAAAGAGGAGCTATGAGCTAAGGTGGTGGAGGGAGGAAGCTATTTGGAGCAGGCAGCAAACCTCTATCGCTCTGTCAGCCAGAAGGGACCAAAGTTGGTGGGAAGCAACCAAAGAAATCTCACAACATTGGTCCACAGAGGTATGAGCCCAGTCTGGGCAACTGTCAGACTAGCAAGAAACTCAGCAAGGAGATCCTATAAATGAAAGGCCAATAAAAGGACCAGATGAAGTTCCCCACACATGCCTGGTTGACTAAGCAAAGCAACTTCGAGGGAACGTGGTAGACAGTAAAAGCCCCAGAACAGAGGCTTGGTAACTAGGTAAACTTTGAATGTGCCCCCTGTACACCCACAAACAGAAAGACAGATGGCAAAGATCATAATGGGCTCAAGGTGTTTGACTACAAATTCTGCCCAAATCATTGTGTGACCATTAATTCTTACATTTACAGGGGAAACACCCAGAGAGTAAAGCAAAATACAAGTAAGCAAGCATTTAAAAACTGAACATAAACATCAGTGTCTGTACACCACAGGGAGATAAAATTCTATGCTTTTAAGACCATGCAAGTTAAGGGAAAAAAAGACATTCTAGAAAAGTGCATCAAAATCCAAACTTTCCACATCACACTATACAAAATGTCTTATTTTCAACAACAACAAAGAAAGAAATCATAAGCTGTGTTTATAAGAAAATATAAACTATGGTCCAGATTCAGGAAGAGAAAAACGTCAATGGAAAATTGGCCCAGATGTCAATGTAGCAGAGAAAGTCTTCAAGTATCTCCTGTAAAGAGGTTCTAAGAACTCTTTCAAATTTTCAAAAATTTTTTAAAAATATAATAACAGTGATTCCACAAATAGGGAATGCGAATAAGGAAATGAGAATGATAAAAACAACCAAACAAATGCTAGAGATGAAAAGCACTATAAGAGAAATGAAAAAATTATTACATGGGAAAACAGCAGATTTGAGAAGGCAGAGGAAAGAATCAGTCAAATTAAAGATAGAATGATATTAATTATCGACTCAGAAGATTGGAAATGAAAGAAAACTTTAAGGAAAATGAAAAGAGCTTCAGAGACCTATGGGACAATTTGAAGTATTTCAACAAATGTGCAGTAAGAATCCCAATAACAGAGAAAAGAGGGAAAGGGGTAGAAGAAATATTTTAAAACGTAATAGCTGAAAACTTTCTAAATTTGATGAAATACATTGATCTACAGATACAAGAAGCTTAACAAACATGAATAAGTACAAACACGAAGAGAGTCACACCTACAAACATCATAGTCAAATTACTAAAAAGAAAAAGACAATAAGAAAATCTGGAAAGCAATCAAATCCACCACATACAAGGAACAGCTACATGTTCAACAGGTGACTTTGCATCACACTGAGGAGAAAAAAATACAAATAAGAGCTGACTTAGAAGAAATAACAGAGGCCGAAAGCCAGAATAATAATACAGTCAAAGTGCTGAAAGAAAAACCATCAATAAAGAATCACATATCCAGCAAAACTATACTTTAATAATGAAGGGGCAGTAAAGACATTCCCAGATAAATAGAAGATGACAGAATTCATGTCAACACAGAATAAGGCAGTAAAGGAGGAACAGACAAAGAAAACACAGGAGACGCAGAATAATAAAGAGCAAAATAGTATAAATCCAACCAACTACATTACATTAAATGTTAATAAACACTACAGTTAAAAAGAATTATCAGATTGTATTAAAAGATCAAAACTATGTGCTAAGCATAAAAGACACAATTAACATTCAGAGACAAATATATTCAAAATATAAAACCTGGAAATGATACTCTCATGCAATCTGTAACCACAGGACAGCCAGAGTGGGTAGATGAATGCCAGATCTAAGAACAGATTTTAGGAAGAAGACTTACTAAAAGTGAAGAGGAACAAAGAAGTGAAGGCATAAATACCGGATAAATACAAGTAAAACTACTTCCATTCTCGTTTACATAGAAAATCCTCAGGATGTAAAATACACACATACACACACACACGCCCACACTAGAACAATTAAATGAATTTAGGAAATTCAAAGGATAAAAGGTTAATAAACAAAAATCAATTGCACTTTTAAATATTAACAGCATGCGATTTGATTTAAAATTGTGCAAAAATAAATTTAACCAAAAAATGTGCAAGGCCTATGCACTAAAGACTAGAGAACACGACTGAGAGAAATTAAAGAAGACTCGATGGCAGTTTCTTAAAAAGTTAAACACAGAGTCATCACATTACCCCAGTCATTTCCCTCCTAGGTAATTACCCAAGAGAAATGAAAACACGTGTTCACACAAAGACTCAGACAACAGCACATACGACAAGATATAGCAAATTAATTTACAGTGACAGAAAACAGGTCACGGGTTCCCTGTGGCAGGCAGGAAGAGGTGGTGGGCTGCAAAGAGGCATGGGGATACTTAAGGGGGTAAGAGAAATGTTCTTTTATCTTGATTCTGTAGATGGCTTCAGAGGTGTATAGAACTGTCAAAACCCATCAAATTGTGCACTTTATATAGATGCTGTTTATTGTATGTAAACTATTCTGCAATAAAGTTTTTGAGCAAAAAAATAAACAAAAGAATAAGTGAGTGAATGAACAAGGGTTTTAAAGCAAATAAGCATTATACACCTGTTGAAAAGGAAAGAATAAAATTTAAATGGTGAGGAAACTCTGTAAACAAGTTACACTTTTTAAAAAATCTCTAGTTTTGTTTCTTCTAATTTGTCTGTTTTAAGTCTTAAATCTGTCTTGAGCATAAGGGGATAAAACCTTAACAGGTTATACTATAAAAACCAGTCATAGAAACAAATCATTTAACTATGGCTATATAAGGAAAATGACCTCATATCTCATAGATTGTTTTTCGATCTGTAGAAATAATTCAGTTTTACTGCTGAAAGCAGTACCAGCTATCAGATGGAAAACAAGTCAATTTTATCGTCTGATTCATCTTGAACACATCACGTCTGCGTAGCCCACAGAATCACAAAATGTAAAGCTATTACAGCACTACAGTAGAAAAAGCGTCACTCCCTAACAGACTCAAGAGTATAGTCTACACTTGCCATCTCCCTGTCCAAAACAATGCTGGTGGAAACAGACTCCTCCTGAACAAGAATTGTCACAATAAGTAATTGCACTATGAAACTGAATGACTGCGTTTTTATTACCATTTTCATACAGAATTTTTACATACTTAAAATTCTGACCAGAAAGGTTAGATTAGAATCACCTGGGCCAATTTGGAAATGCTAAAAGATATGTATGGACACACACAAAAACACACACTTACACACTCTCTCTCTCAGTCACACACAGACATGTTTGTTAGTATATATATTTGTTTTTAAAAGGTAAAGATAACAGTAACATTAATAACAACAGATAGTACCTCTCTCTATCTAAATATAGAAACATATCGCAAATGTATAATACTGTCCTAGTTTTGCTTTACTGCCAAATAAACAAAGCAATTAATTCAGAGGGTGTCACTGATTCCTAAACTCATCATTCATGAACTTGATTATTAACGAAATTAATAATGAATAAATAAAACTGATATACCTAATTTCTTCAAAATTGATCACAATAAAAAATGCCTGCTTTGATACTATAATTGAAGTAAGTTATATAAGAACAAATGGATAATATAAGCCTTGTCTATTAATTCTTAAAACATAAACCATTTAAAAGCATTCCTGAAATCAGACAAAACAGTTAGACCACATCAGGAGAGCAACGAAAACAAAATGACCTGAATCGTGATGCAGGGAAACACGAACACCTCAGCTATCAAAAACTCACCAAGGCAGCAACATCACCCACCAAGCCTTAGCTAAAAGTAAGAAACCTGCCCAAAAGGGCTTGGAGCGGCAAAACATATTTGAAGAGATGATGTTTGAATTTAGGTACTGGGATTGAAGGTGAGTCTCTAAGTTCCTTCCTCAGATCCATCACCCCTTCCTGATACTTACTGATAAACCTGATTCATTGGCTTCTTATCGATGGCAAATAATGGAGAGCAATTGTGCTACTCTAGACAAGATCACTGATAGCAGTGAAACGGGAAAAGGGAAGAAAAACTAGAAAAAGCAGACAGAAAAAATTAAAAGTAATCAGGGAACATTCAGATATTTAAAAACACCCTTCTCTGGGTCAAAATGCCCAGAGGACATGATTTCTTAGAGCCCAACATGACAACGCACAAAATAATAATCCTAAGTCACTGAGACAATATTAAATCAGGTTATGGAGAGGTTCCAAAAGTTGAAAACTAGGAAATTAATTTTTTCAAAGGTTCTCACGAAAATGATTAAATTTAAAAAAAAAAAAACAAAAAACAAGAACATCATGAGACATAAGTCCCCAATGATTCGGGTCCATCCACCAAGCCATCTAAGCAGTTATGGCTGGTGGGCAAGGCCTGCGCGTGCTCCATGGCTGTGCTCTGCTGTCCTCAGGCCTCAGGCTTGCTGCCTCCTCCAAGAACCAGACTGCCAACCCTGACACTGGATTAGCCCTCTGCCTGCACATTCCCATCTGCCCCGACCACAGTTCTTACTACTCTGCGTTACAACTGGCATGTGACCTTCTTGAGCAGAAGAAATAAACTCTTTCACTAGCATCCCAGAACCCAGCACAGTACTCAGCATATAGTAGGATTTCAGTAAATACGATTTTTTTAAACTTATTAAAAAAAACTTAAGCTATGCTCTATCTGCAAAGCATATTTTGATAATAACAACAGACACCCAAAATATGCCACAAGAGCATAAAGTAAGAAGTTCCTGTTGACTGCTAAGATTAGAAAGTCTTCACAGAATGGACAGAGTTCCAACCACACATTCAAGCTCAGGATGAATTTAACCAAATGGCTAAAAAAAGTACAATGGTCCCCCCCTTACCTGTGGTTTCACTTTCTGCAATTTCACTTACTTATAGTCAGCAGAGGTCTAAAAATATTCGATGGAAAATTCCAGAAATAAACAATACACAAATTTTAAATTTCTCGCCATTCTAGGTAGCGTGATGAAATCTTGTGCCATCTAGCTCCCTCTCACCGGGGCCGTGAATCATCCCTTTCTCCACCGGATCCACGATACCCGCCTGTCAGTCACTCAGTAGCCCTCTTGGTTATCAGAGCGCCTGTCAAGGTATCACAGTGCTGGTGTTCAAGTCACCCGTATTTTATTTAATAATTTCCCCAACGTGTAAGAGCAGTCGTGCTGGAAATCTGGATATGCCAAACAGAAGTTATTGCTGTTACTCTCTTACTTTGCCCAATTTCTAAGTTTATCACAGCAGTGTACATGTCGGAAAAAACGTATATGCAGGCTTCAGTACTATGCAGTTTCAAGCACCCACTGGGAGTCTTAGAACGTATCCCCCCCACATAAGGGGGGACTACTGTATTTCGGGAGACAGGGATACTATAAGCACAAGTAAAAGAAAACGAGAGCAACTGGGTAACACATAGGTTTTCAAAAATGGCAGCAGTGAAAGGTAAGGCTGGAAAGACAGGCAGGGCTGCAGAGGAGCCAAGAGGGGTTAACATAATGGAACTTAACAAAATGGAGGTTAACATTACGGAGCTTCACACAATGGCATGCTCCAAAGGTCACACGGACACTTAGTCCTCCAGAGTGACTCCCTCTCCGCAACGTCCAGCAGTTTCATTGCATGTAGAATACATTTTGCAAGTAAGAGACAAAAGAAAGACAACAACTTTGCTATATGATTCCTCATGTCAACACTGTTTTACCCTGGACCAAATCAGAGAGTTGATACCATAAAAAATACTTCAAAACACTACGTGATGTTACGAGGAAACTACTGGCAAAACTTACTTTCGGGTGGTGATTATTATCCAAACCACACGTGATAAAATACTACTCATCATAAGAAGTGGTACTCTTATAATACAACTGCTATGCAATTTTTTTAAATTCTTCAATTTTGAAATCAAGTTGAAAGTATTGTGTCAAAAGACAGTGAAACAACTATCATTAATCTTCAAAACTGACAAACAAAAAAGACATATAAACAAGTGCCAGGATAATAAAAATGGCAGTGTTCATTTTTTAGAAGAAAAAAATAAATTGTACTAAAATTATTAAGCTAACAAAGCAACAGAAAAATATGAGCAGAAAAATGACAGTTATCTGCAAAATTCATAAATGCGTCTTTTGTATAACCATAATGATCATATTTTATGCTGTCATTTTGCATTTAATTGCTCACCCTGGTACTTTTCTTCATAGAAGCCATCGATATCCCACAGAGCCAGATGCTGAATTGCAAAAACATACTGTGACCATGGACTTATAAGAAAGTTACTTTGCTGAGCTGTGGTGTATGACAAGTTAATTTTTGTAATTACACTTCTTCCAACAATATATGAAGCTACTGCCTATGATTAGCCTATATTATTCAAAAGAGGCAAGAAAGTATTCTCTATAAAATACTAATCAGATTTTTTAAAGACTTCAGCTGATGTGAGAAAGTTAACTTTTCAAAAAGCTTTTCTATAAGACGGCCAAAAGTAAAAATCACCACCTCAGCTGAAATATATAAGCAGATTAATATGTTAAGGCATGACTATGTTTTCTGAATGTTATTAATACATAACGCCAAGTTATTTCAAGCCTTTAGGAAACGTCACATGCTAACCTTGGTCTTTTGATCATTACTTTTAGTTCTGCTATATTATGCTAAACATAGTATTCAAAGGATAAATCCATTAACCGTCATTTAGAAAGAAATGGCTATTGCACAATAATCTATCCGCAGGGCGTAAATTGTTTTAAATTTAAAATATTTGCAATGACGGTCACTGTCACATACTCAATAGTAATAAAACAGTAGGACATCATACATTGCTAAAACACAGGCTATTCCCTATAATATAGTATCTTTGTGCACATACTACAAAATTTGGCAGCTATTATGTTTTGTTTTATTCATTAAAAGAGAGCAAATGACATTTCCCTTTTAATAAACTTCCCCCATGTTGAAGCCAAAAGAGTTATTTAAAGATTAATGTTAATTATCAGGACAAAACAACCTGAGCCAAGTTTTCCAAATGCCTAGGTCAAATCTGCTCACTGGAGGAGGATATTTAAAAAATAACTATGTAATATATTTTTTTTTAAAAACTCTATCACTTAGAGACTTAAAATTTAATAGAAGTTATGTTTTAATTACATAATACTAACAAAATGGATATGTTCACTGCATTATACAAAAGGAACGTAAGATACTAAAATGCTCTAGATAAATCTGAAGTTTTCCTCAGGATTTTAATAAATATATAATGACCGATTTTTTTAATGTGTAACGTCGTTCCCACGTCATTTCCTAATCTAAAGGGGTTTGTGTTTGTGAAGGTGTCAACTCAATGTATATTCAAGACTTAATAAAAAGTCCTAGAATTTTGAGAATCTTGGAAATCTTTTATTTCAAATCCCTCGTGTGTTTTTTTCCTAACTTGGACTGCAATTTGAGATATGCTATTTCACGGTTCCACGTCTGCTTAGAGATCACCAACTCAGACACTGATCGTACAACAGGAGAAACATAAAGCACACAGAGCTGAAACACAATCACCAATAAAGCAAATACCTGGCCTTTCGGGTCCTCTTTGTTCTGACCCCTGCTATTTAAAAGGGAATGATAAACTCTGCAGACGTCATCGGGCATATACTAAGAAGGAACATGCTCAAATCCCAGCTATTTGTATTTTTCTTTCCCCTGCCCAGCCTCGATCTTCCTCCCTGGTCTACTTCATTCATTCTGCGTGCTCTCCAGCCACCTCAAATGGTCCAGGGACTCATTGCCTTTATTTCCAGTCTCTACCTTACTTCTAATCTCAGCATCTCTTCCTGGATGACCTACAGATATCAAACACTCAATACAACCAAAAACAAATTCATCTTGCTCTCCTCTCCCAAACCTGCTTCCATGGAGCTAGTCTGCCAGCTCTCTACACAAAGATCAGTGCTCTAAACTATTCTTAGTTCCTCCCTCTCTCACCTCCTCCTTCACTGGCCCTTAATCCTGTCCTTTCCACATCAAAAATGTCTCTCCACTCTATCCTCTGTACTCTACTTCTACTGCCTTATGTGGAACGTCATCAACTCCAGCCTCTCGCGTGCCTCAGTGGCTCCAGGGAGAGAGCCTCCTCTAATGGGGCCTCCACAGAAAAGCCTCAGTTACTGAAGCGAGCTTCTCACACAGCCCCTGAGGACAGTATTCAGTGTCTGAATAGCTGTGCGAAAGGGAATGGTACCTATTAAGGAAAAGGGACAACACCAGAGGGTGGGAGATCTGACAGCTTTGACGGTTTCAACTTGACCATAGGAAAAAGTACCAAGTAAAGCACACAGCCTTCAATTCAAAGCCCTTGACAAACTAAACCTTGTCCTCTTTCGGCGCTTCTCCCTCTTTTAGGCCCTGCTAAGACCCACATTAGGCTGCTGACTGGTTCTCAACCAGGTGTGCCTTCCAACAAGCTGCCCTCTTTGCCCAAAAAGCCCTCTCCTCCTACATCCGCACAGAAAACTCCCATGGGTCTTCCACGTTGCTGTGATATTTTCTGTGACTTCTCCAGGCCAAGCTAATTACTCCGCCGTGCACCTCTGGCACTGACAAATGTTCTGTTACAGCCAGTATCTTGGGACTGACTGCTGGGGTTACTGAAGATTACAAGGACAAGAAGTGGGATGGTTTACTTTTTGTGCCTAGCACAAAGACTTTTCAAAAACTTCATTAATTTTAAATGAAGTGAATTTGTTGGAACATAAAGCATTTTGGGAATTTAAATAAACGGAAAATAATCATTTTCTTTAAACTTAAAATGTTTGACAAGAAATGAAAAAGGTAACAAATTAGTTCTGGAAAAATGCAAACTAATTCCTATACTCCCATTCTGAATCAATCTTACAAATGGGACTAAAAAGAAGGAAGGAAGTGCCTGTCTGGTTTTTCAAGTAAGAGAAGGCAAAACCAATATGGCAGCAAGGTAAGGTTCTGCCTGCTCCACAGAACCCATGGTACAGAATCCATGTTTCCGACCTCTTGTTGTGCAGAACTCTCACGTTGCATGTATTAAGGCTGGATTTAAAGACTGTAGAGTAGTCTTAATAATCTGTGCAGAGACAGCATTTTATAGTTTCTAAGCCACGCTCACACACATTATCTCATCAACTACTCAAAGACACATCATTTCTCCACTTGGAGAGGAAGAAACTAAGGCCATTTTCCTACAACTAATACATAGAGGCTGGAATATGAACCCCCAAGAATTCTAACACTAACTACATTGCCTCCCTAACAACCACATTTTAAAGATGTCCAATACAGGCCTCAGAACACTAACCCAGGACACATACATGATGCATGCCAGGGCCAAACCACTCACCTAGCGTTCTTCTGAAGTTCACAATAAAAAACAGAATGAATGAACATTAATAAAATGGTTCACTTTTGGAGCCGTCCCAGTGGTGTAATGGTTAGTTCATACACTCTGCTCCAGCAGCCAGGGGTTCGCAGGTTCCAATCCTGGGCACGGATCTAGCACCACTTGTCAAGCCACACTTTCGCAGTATCCTACATAAAATAGAGGAAGATGGGCTCAGACGTTAGGTCAGTTGACAATCCCAAAGTTATTAAGTGTACAAGCAAAAAGAGGAAGATTGGCAACAGACATTAGCTCAGGGCCAATCAACCTTACCAAAAAAAATATTTCACTTTGAAATAGACCTTAACGAATAACTTTGCTTTAAATTATAACACTACATATTATTACATTTTACACGTTACTACATATTCCATAGACTATGTAACATAACATAGTCACAGATTCTAGCAACTAGGACGTGGAATCTTTTGTATTGGGAGGGATAGGGCTAAGGAGGAGTTGCATTATTCTGCCAACCAAAATAAGCAAGATTACAATTGGATACTAATTAAAATCCAAATTTAATTTTGAAGTTTTGTGCCCCCTCTCCATGAAATGGGTCCATGAGGAATGGACAGAAACAACTCATATCCACTTGTCTAATTCTGACAGGACATCAGATAAAATAACAAGAGTGCTACTTTAAAAGACTCTGCCCAATTACCCAGTAAAATGAAGGATTTATCACATTCATTGAACTTGGAACTATTCCTTCTTATACAACTAAGTTTGACTGCTCTGACTTTTATTTTCAGAGACTGTTTTTCCCTTCTCCACTCAGGTTCACTACATTGATTTAAAATGCAGAGGGCAAAACTCAAAGACAATGACTAACTCATTTTGATTGTCAACTTGTAAGCTAGTGAACATTAGTAAACATATTAGATACTAAAAATACAGTAGTAAAACTTATAGCTCTTTACCACTTAAAAAGCATTCTTATTATCTCATTTGACGCTAGCATCACTGTGAGGTATAGTTACAGAAATATTACTCAAATTTTTCAATAACACTCAGAGAAGAGAGGTGATGTTGACAATCCCAAAGTTATTAAGTGTACAGCTGCCTCGGCCCATGAGGACAGTATTCACACTGTCTGAATAGCTGTGGGAAAAAGAATAGTACCTATTAAGGATAGAGGGGGAAAACCTAAATTCAGTAAAAACATTATAACATTTCCCCAAACTACACTATTCAATTATTTTAGATATGATCATTAGAAAAAAAAATGAAGAAAATGTATAATTACACATTTCTACTCAGTAAGAGAAATCTGAATTAATTAGAATTTTAAATTGAAAATATTGAAACAAAAATCAATACTCCTACACTAGAAAAAATGAAAATTAGAAATCTCATACCACACTGGAAAAGTTTATACCATTTCTTCAATTTCATTTTTCTATTAATGTGTGTAAACTCTGTAGAACTAGCCAAAGTAATTAAATAAAATAGACATAATATCCAAAAATCATGAAAGTTTATACATTTTGGTAAACTTTTAAAAGTTAAAATTTATCTTTCCTAATTGAAAACTGGGTTAAAAATCTATCACAAATATACAAGTACAAAATTGCAGTGAAAGTTCCATCTTTGGTATATTCACATGAACAAACAAAATAATTATCACCTCTTTGAACGGAAGTTATAGACTTTTTCAGGTCAAAATTCTGTTAAAATATAACTATTTGAAGTGTTCAAAAATTTGCATTAATGTTAATATGGCAACATTTTAATGTGGACAATAACAGAAAAACGTCATTCCCTCCACAGAATTCTGCCTCTAGAAGTACATTTAACAAAGTTGGAGGAAACAGGATGCTTGTTGATAGTGACAGGCTTATTTCAAAACCCAATTATATCTGTTCATTCCCTTTTGCTAATTAAAGCAAAAGGCATCAAAATCTCTCCTAACGATGTTCTAATCAATACGTGTTAGTGACCTTCCCCAGGCAGTGCTGCATCTGGACTAACGCTTCACCGCAAACCAGGTGCATACTGTAACTAGTTCCACCGGCACGGACTGTAAAGTCCCGACACAATCACCATTCGGGCTATGATTACCTAGAAAATAATCCTACATATGTGTCCACAGATGCCAACCCTGCCAAGATGTCCTAGTCCAGAACCCCCCAACCCAATAAACAGGCTATTCAAAACTCAACGCAACCGCAGGGGTCAGCAGCTCCTGGCACCCACCTCCCCCCGACTAAGCTCCAGAAAGCGGGCACGCACACTCAGGCCGTGCTCGCCCACTAGGAAGAGGTGGGTATCTCCAGGGACGATCCCGCTGCTGCCAGCAGCGACGTGCGGCAGCCTGGGGTCTCCCGCTAGTTGCTGAGAGCAGCTGGACCCTGAGTGGCCAGGACCGTCCACTTCCAGGCGTGGTGCTCTCGGGCACCAGCATCCTCAACCGAAGGAGGCGAGGGTGGCAGCAGCGCATCGGTGCGCTGGGGAAAACAGGGAGTGGGCGGGCAGCCACGGACACCACCGCCCGGACTAGAAACCCCCCCCCACCGGGCAGCTCCCCGCCTGGGCGCCCGCGTTCCAGTCGGAGAAGCCAGGCGGTCGGAAGCGCCCCGACTGCGTGCAGGGCTGCGTGGGGCGCCCGGGGCGCCGCTTCCGCGCCGAGAGCCCGGGCCCGCGGGGAAACGGAGGCCCGCCGGGTCCCCGGGAGCCCGGCTCGCGGAGCGAGCAGGTGACGGCGGGGGCAGGGCGGCTGCGACGCCGCGCGGGCGGCGGGCGGGTGTCGGGCGAGTCTGGGCGGCGTCGGGAGGGACCGGCGAGCGGGGGAGGGGCTGAGGCGGGGGGAGGAGGGAGGAGGAAGAGCGAAGGGCCCTGGCGGGACTCCCGGCGCCCAGCTGCCCGGCCCGAGCCCTCAAGCCACCGCCCCCAGGCCCCGCGCAGACGCTGGACGGTCCCCGCCTCCAAACCTCCCCCCCCCGGCCCGGTCAGAGAATAACTTACCCGTTTGCCGACGCAATCGCTCCTGCTGGCCCCTCTGACGGACTCCTCCGGCTCGTCGTCTTCCGGTGATGAAACCGGAAGTCCCACCCCTCCCCAAGAGGAAAACGGAAAGCCGAAGGAGTCAATCTAAGGAAGGGGAGACGCGCGTCAGGCTGAGAGCCTGGCGGCGTCTGACCGGGAAGGCCACCTGGCACTTCCAGCGGCTCCCCGAGCGGGTAACCCCCGGGCGATCCCGCCTCCTCCCTCTCCATCCCTCCTCACTCCACCCCTTCGCTCGCCCGCCCGCGGTAAAGAACCCCGAGGGCGGTGCGGGAGAAACGGACGCGCCCGGGCCGGGCGGGAGCCGGAGGCCTGCGGGCCGGGCGGCCGGCCTCCGCCTCCACCGGCCCAAGCGATGCCCGGCGCCTCTGAGGCCTCCTCTAACGGAGCGAGGTTTTCCTGCTGTGCCAGGCGCGTGCGCACCTCCGGGTTAGGAGAACAGCCTCTGGATGCTCCTAGCAGGGGTCCTCAGAGTCGCAGACCCTAGGAAGCCACGAGCCGAATTCGGATTCTAACGGGTTCTAATGAAAAATGCAGGAGGATCGGGGTCCAGTTCTCAGAAGAGGGGGCTGGGCTGCGCTGGGCTGGGCTGGTGTCTGGCTAACACAGAGGCTGAGGGAGGGATGCGCTGGAATGAACATGTGGAGCGAGAAGAAGCCCAGACCAGGTTCTTTGTGTGTCTGTGGCCGACTGCCTTCCTCCAGCTGCAAGTGCAGAGAACGTGTGTCACCACAGGGCTCTTGCACTGTCCAGCACACACTCACGCAAGGTTTATTTTTATGAATACAACGTAAAACCAAGAACATTCCCAGTCCTCGTTATCTTCCATAAGAGCATCTACCAAATCTAACTGACAGTCCAAACCTGGACAGTCCCAAACCTGACATGTTGCCCTCCTTCAATACGATGACGTCCCCTCCTGATCATGTCACTATATACTCCCAATAAGTATACTGGGTGGTCATCTTTATCCATGTGCATATGCTTCTTTGGTAAAATTTTTTAAAGCAAATACTTAAATTTCTCTATCCCCAACCTCTTTGTCTTCTTATTACTAGTTAATTGGTCTTCTGGCTAATCACTGGGCGGATTTCTGTCATCCCTCTGAATGTAATCTATCCGGAAAATACTTCCTATCTGGCTCCCAAACCACAGCAAGACCCAGGTAGCCACATGGCTTGGGTTTGGGTAGAAAACGTGGACCCATCAATGAGAGCTGGGGAGACCCATCATGACCCGGGGAGGCAGAAAACCACGGCTCTGGACTCAGGCATCCCAGGGTTGGAATCTCCTAGATTCAATGACCTCATTCGTCCTCCTCCTCTCCTCACCTGGTGGCAGCTGAATAATTGACCAAGACACTGCAGGTCTCAGAGATTCAGCAGGAATGCAGATCAGCAAATACATCTTCTTATTTAGTGACTTGGTAAAACTGATGTTCCCTTGCTCAGAAATGGTTATATTTTACAACCAACTTTTGTTAATTGACTACTATGAACACCCTTGTTAAAATATAAATTGGCGTCAGAAACCTCGTGTACAGTTAGTCCTTGGGACCTCTGCCAAATACATCAGGTAGGTCCACGGAATCCGAAAACCTCACAAGATTCAACCAAATCTGGCGAGCATGGACTGTGCTTAAATAGTGACGAGTACCAAACACCTGCGAATATTTAACCAAGAGGACTTGATGTTGTCCAGCACCAGAGAAGAAGTGGCTCCTTATGGATGCCTCAGCGAGGCTGATGCCACAGGTGGGTCCCGTTTCTGTGACAAGAGGCAGGGTAAGCTGGCCCCATGATCCAGCCGTTTTAGACATGACGCAGCAAGCTTTAAAACTGACATTTCAAGCACCCACAAAGAGATGGAATGTGTGGCACTTTGTTTTTATTTGGAATCATAAGAGAAACATTTTTAATAAACCCTTAACTTCTTCTCCATTAATGCTATTTAAATAGTGAATTCATAAAGACTGAAGTGATTTGTTTACTTATACTTAGCTGTAGAAAACTTACGTGCTTTTGTTTATTTGTTTACACCATCAAATCCAATCAAGCCAAACAAGATGGTCGACTGAAATGACTGATGAATGCAACCTGAGCTGACAGCTTCAAATTTGGGATGTGTTACTGATGTCAGGTTGATCAGTTCTCTGTCTAAAATTGATGCTATTTAAAGCTTTGAACAATTTAGATGTAGTCACTGAGTAAAATCCCAACGGGGTGAGAGAATTCCATCAGGGCTGATTCTGCTGTGGTGAATTTCCACGTGCGCAGGTGTCAGAGGGAGAGTGGCCTCTCCCGATGGGGTAGTGAGACAGAACAGGATGCAGGAGGGGCGGTGGGCTGGCGTCACTCACAGCAAAGGTAAAGAGGCTTAGAATAAAGATAGACGCATCTTCTCACAAGGAATCCCAAATGGCATAAGAGTGTGAATATTGGTCATTTCTGTTTCAAAACTTTTCAAGAAAGGAAAAAGTGAAGGGGAGGCAAGAAGTGAATATGTATCACGCTTCAATAACTCATCTGAAAATGAACCCCCAGGGAAATCATGGTAGTCGGTGGGGTAGACCAATGTTTTTATTAACAATATAAAAGGAATGTGTGGTGAAAGCAACGGTGACATAAGTACTGACAGTCAGTGGATGAATGATTATGTGTCCTGAGCACCTCAGGACACAGCAAACTAGAGCAATTCCACCAATCAAATGGCAAGAGAAGTCTAATCGAAGAACCCTCCTTGTGCTGGAAGGGCAGAATGAGTCCAGTCCGGGGACTACTGGGGCCAGACTTGGGGAAATCAAGTTGTTGAAGGTAGCTGTGACTTTAGAGAGGTGTGCAACAGAGACATTAAGCCATTTCCAGTGTCTCTACCTTTAAAATAGTTTATTACTGGTCCAAATGTCCAAAGACGTATTAAAGAGGGAAAATATTGTTTACTGGACAGAAATTCTCTGGATATTTAGATTCTATTCCTGTCCAGGGATGTGAGAGAGGGGATATGTCAGCAGCTCAGATGTAAGCTGGAAGGTTCCCGTCGTTGTTAATGCAGCTTAGCCGTCTCTAGGAAAAAGGCAGCAAATAATTGGGATCCTTCTATGTAGTTCCACCTAACAAAAGAAGAAATAAAGAGAAACTGTTATTTCCATTCAAATAATGGAGGAAAAGTAGTGTACAATTTAAACAGGAAGATTTGATGACATAAATTCAATCTAAAATATGCAGCATGTCGGAAGGTTACTGATGTGGACACCCTGTGGTTTGCACACTGAGAGATAAGCCCCCTCAAGAACCTGCTCACTGTTGATTTTCTCCTTCTGCGCGTGCTCTCCATCGTCCACAGTGCCCAGCGGGAGCATCATCACACTCTTTTGGATAACATCCTGGAATATATTGGCAATTGGTGTGGTTGATCCATCCCGGATCATATCTGGTTCTGTTCCAAACACTGAAACACAGGAAAAGAAGGCATTGAATAAATTAATGAGAAGACTACCCCCAGTGATCTCCGCAAATGTCGTGTTCACTTTATCTTTCTTTCTTTTTTTTTTTTTTTTCCCACCATGAAATTTGGTGGCTGGGATAAGTAAGCGTCTTGATATCATGCAATTTATATTCTAAAATAGTCAATAGAGTCAAGAAGAAAACTGTGGTTGCCTTATTTACTATTATCTACTTTCAAAAAATATTTTTAAATAATATTTTAAAGTAACGTTAGACTTACAGAAAAGTTGCAAAAGTAGTACAGAGAGAGTTCTCATATATTCCTTACTCTGCTTTCCCTAATGTTAACATCTTACATAACTATTGTACAATTATCAAGAATAGGAAATTAACATTGGATAATATTATTAACTAGACTCAGCCTTTATTTGAATTTCACTCTTTCCCTTCTGCTGTACCAGGATCCAATGCAGAATCCCACACGGCATTTTGTCATTGCTCCTTAGTCTCCTCTTGTCTGTGACTGTTTCTCAGTCTTCCCTTGTCTTTCATGACCTTGACCCTGCTGAAGAGTACTGATCAGTTGTTTTGTAAAATGTCCCTCAGTTTGGGTTTATCTGACGTTTTTTCACGATTGGAAGAGGTCATGTGTTTTTGGCCAGAGTACCACAGAAGATGTACCTACCTACTTTTATGGTTGCTTCACGAATTAAGTATTAGAAACACTAATATTAAATATTAGGAACACATTTCTTTGGTGTTTTGTGTTTCTTTTGTAACCAACATATGAATAAATCGCTGTACTCAACTTTCACCTGAATGTTGCAGTGTTTGTACTCAACTTTCAAGGTATCCCAGGAAACAGTTTTAATGGATATCCTGGGGTCTAGAAAGAGATGAGTTGAAACCTTCTAGGCTATAGGGAAAGTTGCCAGAGATGGAGTGGGAATGAAAAATAAATGAAGACACAAAAGAGAACATGCCGTGTCTTCTGGATCCACAGAGCAAGGCGTGAATGTGAATAAAGATGATGTACACTCGTGCATTGCTTAACGACAGGATACATTCTGAGACATGCATCGTTAGGTGATTTAGTTGTTAGATGGTTTAATTGTTGTGTACTCACACAAACCTAGGTGGTATAGCCTACCACACGCCTAGGTGATATGGTGCTAATCTTATGGGACCACTGTCATACATGCAGTCCGTTGTTGACGAAAAACTCATTATGTGGCAGACGACTGTCCTTTGTTGGCAGGACTGGTTTAGCACACAGACAGACAAAAAGGTGCCTTATGCATTCCTGCATTTTCCTGTATTTCATGTCTTTACTGTTGAATTTGACATTTCAATCACACATCTCTCTTCAGCTGGCATTCCATTTAACTTCCTAACTCTTCTTCCTCTTTTCTTCACCCCCAAATTTTACTGGTAAAATACTGCTACAATTGAGGGCAGTGGGGATGATTGTGTAGAGAAGTATGGCTCTCGGTGTTGGACTTGTCCTCTAATTTTTGACGTCTGTGTCCCTTGTACTCATAGACGCAGAGAGTTAGTGCTCCAAGGAGGTCTGGAGGCCATTAAACCCAGAGCTCTGTGACCGGGAAGAGCAAGTCCCCACAGGGCAGCCCGGTGCCAGCTTGCTCGCTCCACTACAGTTTAGCTTCTTCATTTTTAACCCCAGAGGACTTCCTTTACTTTCGTGCAAGTTCAGCTGTGCTTTTAAAAGTTTTTATGTATCGGCCAATATTTCCATGAGTTTTGCAGAAGGAGGGTTGGGAGGTTTCCAAGTCCATCATTTTCCCCCAAATTCAGGTCTCCAGAACGTGAGTTTGAACCCTGGCTTCGCTACTTCTAGCTGAGTGCCCTCCAGCAAATTATTTAATCTCTTCTCGCCTTAATCTGCACCCCGGGGAGGGCTGTTGGGAGGATTCATGAGACAGTGTGTGTAAAGAGCCCTGAACCACACCGTTTACCGTCAGTAATGCAGCCCATATAAAAGGAGAGTCCACAGTGAAGTTTTAAAAGTGTCTGCTTTATCTACAGCCCCACCGGGTACCACCCCTTGTTCCCAGTGTAAACCAGCAATCAAAATAGCATAAGTCTAACCTGTTTTGATGGCTCTTTTTGCTGCAAGATACTGATTATCTTTAATATTTGCGATCCATGGGTGTAGTCCTAGTGCCATAGAAACAACCATCTGGTTGGAACGATTTCTTTGGGAAAATATATATTCAAGATGCTGCTTTACCTAAAGGTAACATTTTCAGTTGTAAGAGAAAATTTTGAGTAGCTCTCATAGCCTTGTATCAAGAAACTGATTGGAATCCCAAGCTGACGCATTCAAGCGTTCTGATTTTCCCTCAGCTCTTCCAGAGGGAGGACGCGGAGTGAGCCGGGTCTCCAGGACGGAGAGCTGCGCCCAGTGTGAGGAATGCTTGCTCTCACTCCCACCCCTCCCGAGACCCCCCAATCCCCCCTCCCGTCCCCACCCCTCCCCGACCACAGTGTCTCACTGTTAATGTCGGCTTATTATGAATTTGGGTAATTATGAAACCTTGAATGATATTGTGGGTAATACAAATATGATGAATGTTTGAGGTAATTATGAAACACAACACAAGTAGAACTTCTCAATTTGAATATCCCTCTTTTTGGACTTATCAGTATCTTAAGGAATATTTTGGGAACATTACACACTTGGAAATTTCCAAAAAGTGGGAGCAATTTCACGCTAAGCTGTGAAGGAGGCTCATTGACAGCATCTTTCTCTCTCCCCTGGGCTCCATTCCGGTTGCCATTATGGAAATCCACCAGAGAAAAACTCCATACTCTGAAATATTCATCCCTTCGACAAACATTTAAGGCACACCTGTCACGTGGCAGGAACTGTTCTAGGTGCTGGGACATAGCTGTGAGCAAGACGAAGACCGTCCTGCGCTCATGTAAAGTGTGTGCTGTGAGGAGGAGGAACAGTCCATCCAGAAAGGGAAGGAGGGAGGAAGATGGAAACAAAAAGACGGAGGGACGCAGAGGGGAAGGAGGATCTTTGAGAATGTAATTAGCGCTAAGACGACGATAAAAGCGGACAGTGGATGGAGAGAGGGCGCCGAGGTATTCCTTGAGCTCCCTTCTTCAGAGTCTACCTTCTGTGCAACTTGAGGTACACTGATGATAGGTCGATACTTCAGGCACGCACCTCCTTCCAGACACAAACATTTTCATTAAGGTGGCTGCTTTCAGGGGGTTCATTTCAGACATCATGGACGAACCAACGCTGGGGGTAAAGATTTTCCGGCTCAGTCCAGCCGTAGACAAGTAGCTTCTCCGTCTGTGTGTAAAACCCATCTTGCCTTTTTATGCACCATTTAGTTTTCAAAAATTTCCCATCACTCCAACTCCAAATGGTTATTTGTCTGATGACTGTAATTGCATATAATTGAGGGAAGAGATTTTTACTGAACAAAAATCCTGTTGGTTTCTTGACATTTGTTCCAGTCCCTTCTGTATTGGAAAAAAGTGATACTTCAATGCTAACAACTGAGTTGCTCACTACTGTGTGGCATGTGGCTCTCAGGAACGGCGCTGCTGGACAGAAGAACAATGCACGTTTGTTACCTGTGTTTCCACCACGGACATGTTCATGTGAGGGACTAGACGGATTGAAAATTTTCCTACAACTCGGCCAGGTATGACTGTTTTAGCTCCAGGCTCCTCAAAGGCGCCCTCAATCCCGTGAATAGAAAGAGATGGGTACCTCCATAGGTGCATTAGAATTTCCTCCTAAATTGAAATAAAAGTATTTTATTATATGAAAGAATGTTTAATTAAAACTCAGTTGAATTGTATTGCTTGCATCACCAATTTCTGTACATCTGTGACACGGTTAATGGCAAGTTAATTATCGCCTCACTTAGATATGTCTGGACAAACAGTACAAGTGGACTTTCCCCTCAGGACACGAGATCTCTGCTGCCTTCGCCTGCCCAAGCCACTCCCATTGGCGAGGGCCCCTCGTCGCTGAAGTTTGCAGTTACTAGATGGCAAAGGGGCCCTTTCAGAAACTTGGGTTCATTTATAAATTTCTATCCCAGTCATTGCGATGATAATTTGTGTGCTAAATGTATTTTATTTTTCAGAAGGCTTCAAAGAACTCTGCAGATGTTTGAGCCAGTTTTCAATCTTGCTATGGCCGCTGTAGAGCTAGTCTGAGGAAGAGCTACACTTCATGATAAGAAACTCTATCGCTCTCTTCTGCATGCTTCTCCCTCTCTTGGCTGTTCCCCCAGGAACCAGCCATAGCTAGCAAACACCCTAGCAGGCAAGCGTTTTAGAAAGGAGGAGGAGGAGGAGGAGAAGGGAAAAGGAAAAAATCTAAATTTGCCAGTAACGCTTTCGGCTTTGGGTCTACTTATTACACCAAGGCAGCAGTGACGTGGCAGTCTACAGATTAGCCCCTAAGTCTCTTGGTTTTGTCTAGAAAAATGAACAATTAGGGTCATGGAGCTGGAATAACCTCAGACTATCCTCAATCTTTAAACAGTTAGGGAGCCCAGCTCACCGGCTGCAGGCCGGCTTGGGATTGAGTCCAGAAAACTGATTTGGAAAAACGCATCTGTGAAATGAGCAATTGCTCCACGGTTAGGTGCCTGAGTCCGGTGCCAGTGGGACCCCAGATAAAGGTCTGCTTGATCTAGACCACAGGGAAGTGGCCTTGAAAGTGAAAGTCCCCCTTGGAATTAACATCTGCTTTCAGTTCTAAGATGTGCAGATAAACAGGACACAGTAAATTAAGCCTTGGGAAAATATTTGTTACCATCATTCTTTGTTCAGATTATCCATCAACTTGTGATCATACCTTGGTGTCAAACAGAAATTTCTTAACCTGGCTGCTATTCCGGTATTCTTCTAGGTCCAGGTCAATGGCTTCGTACATTTTTTTTTTCCTCTTCAGTAAGAGGAGCCACGTGGTCATAGATTCCAGGGATCAGAATATGACCCGATGAGTCTACAAGGCTACCTACAAGATACACCCAGGAAACAAAGCCACACGGAGTCACCGGTATGCTGATGTTCTGGCCCTGGAGCAGGATCACTGGGGACTCTCCTGGGCTTGCAGCAGACCTTGTGACCGGCCCTGGTCCCCACAGCAGGGCCACTGACAGCAACTCACATCCCAGAGGTGATGGTCAGAAGAAAGAGCTGGTCACCAGGCAAACTCAGCCTGACTTGGACCCGCGTGAATGTCCACCTTGTCAATGGCGGGATGAAAACACACGGCTCTGCAGTAAATTCCATTGGGTATGACTTACCTGCATTATATCCCAGTTCTCAACTCCACCTTTATATCATAAACAAGCTTCTTTTTTTTAAATTTTATCTTATCCTGAGTTAAAAAGTAACACGTCCATTATTAAGAAACTTTTTTTTTTTTTGAGGAAGATTAGCCCTGAGCTAACTACTGCCAATCGTCCTCTTTTTGCTGAGGAAGACTGGCTCTGAGCTAACATCTGTGCCTATCGTCCTCTACTTTATACGTGGGATGCCTACCACAGCATGGCTTTTGCCAAGCGGTGCCATGTTCGCACCTGGGATCCAAACCCGCAAACCCCGGGCTGCCGAGAAGCAGAACGTGCGAACTTAACCACTGCGCCACTGGGCCGGCCCCCAAAATTTTCAATATGTATGTTTATATATATATATATACACATACCTGAGAAACTGAAAACCATCATTCCTTCTCAATTTTTCTCCTCCTACATACACCATAATAATATAATAAATACTCATCTTTAATCAAAAGCATCATATCCCTGAGGTCTAGTCTATGAGATATACATCATGACCACAAAAGCCTCCACAGTGAATAAGAAGATACTCAAATCTGTTCTTTATGAAAGAGTTTTGGACCGATAGGAATGGGAGAAAATCATCAGTGACTATCTATAAAAGAAACAGAAGTCAAGATTTAGCAAACACTGCTCAATATCTTGAGAAAGTACTTATCAAAGATACAATGCAACTAGCAAGTAGACGAACAGAAATGACAGGAAAATGTCTCCAGGGCAGCCAACTTAATCCCCATTCAAGTAAAGACACTTCATAAAGATACGCTTCATATTCTTGATGGGACAGTCTTTCTTGACAATATCAGAAAATTACTGCGAAGCACTGTACTTTCAAATCTTTCTGTTAAAGTCGATAATTACAAAGCACAGAGTTGAAGGCTCTATGAGGATGGATGCCTTCCACCTAGTGATTGGACACCTGCTGTGTTCTAGGCCCCAGAGGAATGAATACACAGGACAGCGCTGTCTCTGACCACAAAAGGCTAAATATCAAGTGTGACCCGACATGAGCAGACCACCAGGTGGCTGGCTCTGTAGAGACACAATCAAAGCCAAGGTAAACACTCTACCAAAATCTACAGTAGTGGGGACGGCAGTAGTGCGATACATAACGGGCTTCCCAGCACTCTGAGAATGATCATAGACAGCAAAGCCCTGAGGTCTGAGGGTGTCAAGGGAGCAAAATGTGAAGCGATGTCATCACTGTTCTGGTTTTCAACCACATCCTCCTTGGGCCCCCTCTCCTGGTCCTCCGAGGACTTTGCCCAGACTTGTGTAATCCCACTTTGGGGACAGTACTGCAGATTGCTGTGCATGCATCAGCCTCCCTGCAGGTCCTGAGTTATGGAATTCTCCTCATTTAGCCCAATCAAGCATGTTGTATACTGAGTAAATGACACAAACTCATTAGTAAAATTCAAGTCAAAATAATAAGCTGAGCACTGAGCGACTGGGACTGTCACTGATTGGCAGTCCACCCTCTAGCACCCTCACCAAAATCAAAACAAAACATCAAAGTACCGCCAATAATACAATCACTAAGTCTTCCCTTCAGGGTATGTCCCTCAACTTCTGCTGGCATTCTTGTGTGGAAGAACAGAGCTGCAAAGATGAATAAGAGACAGACCCTGCTCACAAACCAGCCAGAAAGATGCAGGGTAAAGAAATAACTCTGGGTCCACGTGCAAAGAGCTCTAAAGAGGGGCAAACCGTCAGGAGCACAGAGAGCACACGGTGAACCAGCCAAGGAGGAAGCGTCAGGGAAGACGACGGCATCGCAGTGGGGCCTCAGAGGTTGAGTAGGAGGCGACAGGCACAGTCTCAGTGGTGAGAAGAGAGATGCATGTCTGAAACATCCAGATTGACAACAACGAAGACCCGAAATACTCTAGCAGCCAGGATGCTCAGTGTCCATCTTATGACACTGAGCTGTGACATTTTTCCTGTCAATTTAGCTGGTGTTACCAGACATTACCACAGTGCGTGTTTGTGTATTGGGGGATTCAGATGTCATTAGCACATTAGGCTGTGATTTGAGCAGCGCGGGCTCTCCACATGTCACTGCACATCTCCCGTAGAACTCCCCGGCCCGGTCCTCGGTGTAGGTTTCCACCTCGGACCCTGTTTTCTCAGGACACAAAGCAGCCATCCCAGCTGCTGGCTCAGGCTGTGCCAGCAGACACACATCCTGACAGGAGAGAAGCGACATGTCCTCCTTTTCCTTCCCTTTACATCCTACGGCGCCGTGATAGTTGGTGCGTCCTTCCGGGCTTCAGAAACAGTTCAGACCTTCACCGAGCCTTTCCAATCTAAAAACTTCTTGCCTTTCCCCTCACTTTCCACCAAGGGGGTCATCTCCTGCTATGTTGATGAGTTAGATCATTACAAGAAATACTTGAGCTCACTGCCGCAAAGTCTACAAATATCCCACCATTCTTAACCATCAATGACTCCTCTCCTGATTCCATTGAAAATTCATCTTGATCCTTGGTTTAGCCTAATTGTCTCCCTTCTTCCTCCTCTCTAGAGAAGTTTTATTATTGATTCCAAACGTCATGTTCTCTGCTAGCAATCTCCCCTCCCCTCCCCCATCGAATTCCTTTCACTCATTCAATCTCTTCATTGTTGAAACAACAGCCTCTCCTGAACCCATTTCTCTCTAGTTCTCGCCCCACGTCTTCCTTCCCCTTCACAATGAAGCTGAAAGATCAGTGTTCATGGAATTACCAGCTCCTCACTCCCCCACACTTCAGACAATGGTCTGTGTATTAATCAATCTTGATAATATCACAGCTATCTCCCCATAATTAAATCCAAAGAGTGTTTCTGCATCTTTCTATTACTTGGAACAAACGCAGAACCGGGCCACGATTTTCATTTGGAATGATTCCCTGTCCTCCGTTTCTCGACATCTCAGGCTCCTGACTGCCTGTGAACCAGCTCACACTCCCTGGTGTCCTTCACAGGGTCCTTCTCACACAGCACTATTGCGAAAGCTCAGGACTCAATGTGAGCCCTATTCTCTCCATTGACCCTACGTTGTCTCAGTACTCTTGTGCATTTCTTCTATTGCTTCAATGCCTTCCACTGTTATCTCTATGATGACGATGTCTAAAAACCACGTCCAGATCTTATTTCAGAGCTATAATGCTCCAGGTGTATGTTATAGGCACCTTAAGCAAACATATTTCCAACGGAAGCTGTTAACTCCCCCTCGCCAACTAGACACCCCTTCACCTCTCGGTCTCCGATCTCGTCTGATGACTACAGTTGACATCCAGGGAGTGATGTTTAACGCAAACTCTCAGAACCACCTGACAGAACAAGCACTGCTGCTGCCAGCACACTGAGCAGTCACCCTTCATCTCCGCCCCAGGATCCACACACGTATTCCTACTCTCTACTCCGTTTTAGTTCAAAACGTCAGGTCCTCCGAGATCCCTTTGTTCAAACTGCTGCTGAAGTAAGCCTTCCCTCCCCGCCTGTTGTCTGGTGACTTTCCCTTCAGGCCACTGTGGAACAAATTAGGACATTCTTTTGATTGCATATTGTGTAACCTTTGAAATTGTCTCAAATAATAGTAAAATGATTATAATCACAGTGGATATTTGACAACCGAGATATGAAAGTATAGAGCAGAATCCTGATTTTATAAAAACAAATGCATGTTGACCTCTGCAGGGAAAGTTCATCCTCTGTCGCACCAAACAGCATCATCCCAGGGGATGAGACAGTGAAGCACGAGGCCTGTGCTCATTAAAGAACAAGGTTCCTGCCAGGAGGCCAGAAAGTTTGTTTTTCCATTGTTTCACCTCACAGTTAGACGCTTTGCGTGCCCTACGTGAGCAATTCATTTGATTTTTTTTGTTTCTTTTCCAGATTGGCGCCTGAACCAACATCTGTTGCCAATCTTTTTCTTCTTCTTCCCCTTCTTCTTCTCCCCAACCTCCCCTCCCCAGTTCATAGTTGTGTATCCTAGTTGTAGGACCTTCTGGTTGTGCCACGTGGGATGCCCTCTCAGCATGGCCTGATGAGCCATGCCATGTCCCTGTCCAGGATCCGAACCCTGGGCTGCTGAAGCGGGGCACGGGAACTCCACCACGTGGCCGTGGGGCTGGCCCCCCAACTCATTGAATTTAACATGTGCTCTCTCTCTCTCTCTCTCTCTCTGGGTTGTCTTGTTTCAGTTTCGATGGGCTGGGGAGTAAGGTGAACATCCCTGAGGACTCCCCTTGCTGAGTGGACATGTGTGGTCCTGGTGAAAGCCCTCACCCAGTGGGGCTCCTAGAGATGTGACTCAGGGCCACTAATTCCCTTTTGGTGCCTGGCAAACTGGGACTCATCTTCCTCTGTCTGCTATTTGCTCTGTATTATGTCTGCTCCTTTGGAAGACAAAAATTTGTGTCCAAAGGGAAAGTTCCAGAAATGCTTCCAGGGATGATGATGGGACTTTGATTTCCAAGTGAGTATTTCTGGCATCTGATTCAATTCCGTTGTCCTTAATCAAAAGCTGGCTCGTTCTGGATTGGTTCCATCCTTTCACAGCGATAGCACCATCTTCTACGGTCATTACCAAAAATGATCATTTCGTTTGAAAGCTCTTCCCTTAGAAGCCACTGCTGTGTTAGTACTTTATCAAGTTAAAACACTTAATTTTACATGCCTGGGTTTCTGTTTTGGTTTTTTGGTTTTTGAAAGCAGCTGAGCATGTTTGAACTGAAAATGAAAAGTATTTATTATGGAAGTACCCATGCTACCTCATTAGGATAGAATAGGACATATCATTTATTTGTTATAAGATGCGAAAATTCAGAAGTTTTCCCTTGATCGGTAAAATTGCCCCTCTCAAGAAAGGTTTTTTTCTTTATGTTCAGTAACTTATTTTGGAGACCCACGGGGTCATGTCCAGTGAGATAGTTCTGTTGGAGTGAGGATAGTGCTGCTACAACCTGTCCTTCGTGCCACCTGCGACATGCCCTACTCTGCACCAAAGACCAAGGACGGTCCTTCTGAAGACAGGGCTATGTTTGCATTATGAGTTGAGAGATGCTGAAAAGACCTCCTATGGTTTCCCTTATACCCTACACTACACAAATAGACACTTATGCTTTTAAGTCTTGACATTTCATCTCGAGTGTCTGTTAAAACGTGAGTATCTAGGATAGAAAGCGGCTGTCCTCCAGAATCTTACCAGGGTTTCCTGCTGGCCACTTTGGAGGACAGAGCAGAGTGACCCACTAGGGGAGGGGCGCATGACTGCCGGGCCTTGGGGAAGAGCTGACCGGAAGCTGACTCACCAAGGACTGTCCATGCTTGTCTTGGTTTGCAGTGACAGCAGCTGAACGCAACTTAAAGGATTTTAATTTGCATGCAGCTTTGCACAACAACTTTCCATCTTACTTCATCCTCCTTGCTTCCTGTGACATTTGGGGATGGGATTTTTTCAGGGATTCACTGAACTCGTTTACAGTGTTCAAATAGTCTTGTATGATGTGTGCGCTTGTTAATTGAGGTATAATTGACATATACTTTATATTAGTTTCATTTGTACAATATAATGATTTGCATGTATCGTGAAATAATCACCACGATAAGTCTAACTAACGTCTGTCCCCAGACGTAGTCAATATTCATTTTCTGGATGAGGACATGTTGTGTTTTAAGGTGCAGAAGAATCGGTAATGATGTCATACTTTTCCGTATGCAACTTGATGAATTTGAACATAAGTGTCCACCCATGAGACCATCACCACCATCGAGGCCATAAACATATCCATCATCTACCAAAGTTTCCTCCCACCCCCTTTACTATTATCATTATTTTGCTTTAAGAACACTTAACAGAATATATACTCTGTTAGAAATTTGAAGTACAAAACACAATACCGTGAGATTGCTACATTATACGCTAGGTTTAATTTTTAGAGGAACCTCCAGACTATTTTCCATCATTGCAGTATTAGTTTACATTCCCATCAACAGTTGCAAGGCTTCCTTTTCCTCCACAACCTCACCAACATTTGTCACCTCTACTTTTTTTGATAATAGCCGCCCTAACCGGTGTCAAGTGATATCTCCTTGTGGTTTTGATTTGCATTTCCCTAAAGATTAGTGATGCTGAGCACCTTTTCATGTGGCTGTTGGCCATTTGTGTGTCTTCTTTGGAAAAATGGCTATTCTACTCCTTTGCCCATTTGTTAACTGAGTGCCTTGGTGTTTTTGCTATTGACCCGAGAGATGAAAAAAGAAAAAAAATGTCCAGGCATTATGGATGCTTCCCAGTTGATGCAGATGATTTTGTCTTTATGGTGATGACAAAATATCGTGTTGTGTGCTTTTTCTTCAGCAGTTATCATAAGACTAGCAGTAGAATGGCAAAGCAGATAATCAGGATCTCCCGGGTTTTACAACACAAATAAGACGAGTGGTAAGGAATTTTTGATTATTTCAAGGAAATTATTGAGATCACAGTCCGTGGAATGTAGGACTGACAGGTCCACGAGGAAATTAAAGTGAGGACATGGTGATCTGGCATCACTTCCGATCTGAAGGAACAGGTATCTTCTGTACGAATGTTTGAAGACATATTGGAAATCAGGAATTTGTGGTGGATGAATACATTTTCTGAAGGGTTTATTTCTTTATTTAGGAGGAAGATTACCCTGAGCTAACATCTGTGCCAGTCTTCCTCTCCTTTGTCCGTGGGATGCCTCCACAGCGTGGCCGATGAGTGGAGTAGGTCTGCACCTGGGATCTGAACCCGCAAACCTCAGGCCCCTGAAGCAGAACACACGCAACTTTAACCACTCAGCCATGGGGCTGGACTCTAACTTATTTAGTTGTGAACATGATCGTTTGGGTTATGTAAATGTCAGGACCTGGGAGTGAGTCGCTAAGAGTGGGGTAGTTGATAATGTCACAATTGATTTAGACCCTAAAGAGGCTAAGAGCAACAACTGGCCAATGGGTTAACCAAAGGAATAGTCAGAAAACACAGAAAGGTTGGGAATTGGGATCTATAGTAAGCTGGGGGATCACGTGTCCTCAGAGAGAGTGCCAGGACTTGCACAGATGAGAATGGCAAGAGCAATAAAAGAGAATAAAATCACACTGAAACAAGGAGGGGGTGTTACGAGACGGGGGAGGAAAACTGATCTGGAGCAGTCCTGAGTTTTGACCTTGAGCTTTCTGTCCTTGACCCAAATCTGCTTGACGATGTCCTGGGACACAGGTCAGAAGAGCTCCAGAGGGAGAGAGGAAGGGTGGAAGTACAGGGAAACTGAGATAATTGTCCTAAGAAGCCATGCTTCATTTCTCATTTGGGTCCAGTTTCATGATTACTTTTACAGGACGAGAGGAAAAGAAGTGATGATGGTCAAGTCTTCGCAGAGGAAGCTGCGTGATCGTGGGAATCAACCCAAACCAAAGCCCGGATTAAGAATTCCCATCTCTTTGAGGATGCGCAGTTACATATTCAGAAGGCCAGTTACTAGAATGCCATCCCACCCAGCAGTGAGGGGTCACTGGGAGAGCACGTGGCACCAGCCCCAACAGGTCTGCTGGCAGGAGAGAAGTGGCAAGCCCTTTGGAACTTGCCGTAGCCTTGCAAAATTGCACCTTGCAGCAGAGGTGAATTCCTGCGGGGTGCGCTCGCATGGGGTGCCCCGTCCAGTCCCATACACACCCCTGCCCTTCCTCAGATTTGGCAGAGATGATTCTGGGAACTGGTCTGGGCATCCCATAGCTCCACGGCCAACAATTGCTGGTGACTGTGGAAGATCTGAGCAAACAGGAGGGGACGGGGAAGAGGGCGGGAGAGAGCGATTGTGGACAGGCTCAGCAGCCAGGCAGAGAAAGTGAGCGCCCAAGAAGGATGTGCTGACAGCACCAGGAAAGAGAGGAGACGCTGGTGCCCCTGAGATGGAGCCCGGCACTTCACTGACGTCTCCTTGAAGGGTCCCACGTTTTCTTGCTTGAGCTCTTGCAACTTCAAGACATACCAATCCTTTTCTTTTATTAAACTCCTCTGTGGGACGTAGGAAGCATAGACAGGGATTTCTTGTGGAGGAGAGACTGGATTTCAGCTGAGTAGAGCAAGGAGGGCTTTCCGTTTCACGGTGCTCTCGCATTTTCCTTTCCGAAGTATATTATTTATCTGCGCTTGAAAGTCACAGAGAGTTACCGATTCGCGGGATGATTCCGTTGTCGCCCTCACAGCGACACAGTAAAACCTACCTAGTCGGAATGGATCATTCCTTCTGTGCAATACTCCGGTAGACTCCAAAGATCATTTCAAAAGCGCTGGTATATCTCTGTTCTCAAATAAGAGGTCTGCTTCCAGGTCTCCATTTTTCTGCTCTTTATTGCATGTTAATTCAGAGTTGCAAGGAGGAAAGACCACATTTGCCTCAATCTTTAGATCTCTATGTGCTGGAAATTGGATTCACAGAAATGGACAAGGCCTTTGAGGGATCGTGCTGTCAACAGAGACCTTTTCCGGCATCAGCAACGTGACAATAAACCGCTGCTTGTTAGGACTTGATTGTCTATTGGAGGGATGGAGCTTGCAGTATTATGGAAATCCTCTTTAGAATTGCTTACCTTCACGTGACAGATTTATCAGTTTCTGAGAGTGATGTGTTAAAATAACCTAGGGTGGCGCAGGGCTTAAACTGGCCCACTCCACTTTGGAGGCCCGGCATTGGCACGTTCGGGTCACGGTTGTGGACATTCACACCGCTTATCGGGCCATGCTGTGGCAGACATCCCACGTGTTAAATAGAGGAAGATGGGCACAGATCTTAGCCCAAGGCTAGTCTTCCTCAAGCGAAAAAAAAAAAAAAAACCGAGGAAGATTGGCAATGGATGTTAGCTCAGGGTGAATCTTAGCCCTTGGGCATCTTCAGCTGTGGTCATTTGCAAAATATGTAGACCATGCATGTACTGGGCAAGCCCAGGCAGGACAGCGCAGCCGGCCTCCCGCCTGGGTGCTTGGGGCTGCTTGTTGTGGAGCCTCTGCTGGAACCGTCTGGGTGGATTCAGTGCAGAGAATGATGACAACGGACTGCCTTGCTTCACCCTCAGAGTTTCCCCTGAGTTTTCTCCATCTTGACATGCAAAGCAGACACTGTCTGGAGCCCTCGTGTTCCTCTGGGACTCGGGCTTCCCTCTGCTCCTCAGCCTGGAGAGGAGGAAGCCCACGTGTGGACTTCAGGAGATTCCTGACCGCGTTTTGTGGGCTAGCACGTCCTGGGCTTGAAGTCCCCAGGGAATGAGCAGAATCCAATCCAGGTAGGACTGCCATGACCCAGACCCTTCAGGAAGGCAGGTTATGGTCCCCTAACCAGGCAGAGCACCATGACCAGCCGCGGGGTTTGTGGAGGGCGAAGGGAAGATGAAATGGGTCCTGGAAGAAGGTGCTTATAAATACCAGCTACCGAGAGGGAACCAGCTGCAAAACCGTGCATTTGAGGAGTATGAGTATTATTTCTTGATTCTGTTTGGAATAAGTTAGAGTGCATGATATATTTGTGTGTGAGTGAACATATATATATAGCTCTCTCTCTAAAATTTATATCAAAGTAACATAAAGACTGATGAGATACAGGTGCTGCACATGTGGGCCTCTTTTTGCTGGCGATCAGTTCATTTTTGGCCATTGGAAGCCCAAAGAGGCAGCGAGTTATTGTCCTCTGCCGTCTGGTAGGCTCATGACAAACAAAGCGCTGCAACCAAAGGGTCGGCTCTCAGGAGCCTCACGGCCCTGTGAGGGAAACCCCTTGGACACGGTGTCTTCCTCCTGGGCCTGCACTAGCCTTGGGACTTGGCACTTCTCTTTCTCTGTGGCGGGAAGGTACAGCCGGCTCCGGCTTCCATTTAGAAAGTCACCTTCCTGGATGGCTGTGCCATACCAAGAAGGGCCTGGGCTGCTGGGAACCAGCATTTCTCCTCAGCTGCTGGCCGTACTGAGGAGGCCTCCCTGGCAGGGTTCACGCTGCTGTGTGTCTGGGTGACACTTGCAGCCATCAGAAAGGAGGGGAGAACTCAGAAGGGCCAAGCACTTCCTGTGGTCCTAGTCTTACAGGGTCTTTCCCGGGGTGGGGTGGGGGGGGTGGGCGTTCAAAATGCCAGGTGGTAACCCTCTAGCTCCTGGTCACCGGGTGGGTTCTTGGAGTGAGCTCGGAGCAGTGTCTGCTCACCACCAGACTGGAACCATTTAAGTGTTTTAATTTTGTCAGGCTGTGTTTACCCGTCATCCGTTTGCTTGCGTTCCCTGCTGGACCCCTCAACCACCCTCCTCTCACGACTCATCTCTGAAAGCTTCCAACGGGAAAGGTTCACACCCACACCATAAACGGAGCATAAGGCTGGGCAAGAGAACACAGCCCTCCGAGGGGCTGCATGGTTTATAGGCTCAGGTCCTCCTGCCCCGTTAGGATGAGTCAGAAACAACATGCCTGAGTGTGTGAACAGGTGATTGCCTGAGACCACACACCTCAGAACCACAGGGGCCCAGATGTCACCCTGGGCAGCGAGGGAGAGTATAGGTCATTCTTTGGCCAGGATTAGGGTATCTAATGTTTGCAAAGCAGACTCCACCCGTGATCCGTCAGACCCTGCCAGGGAGGAGTGGCCACGAGGTACGGGACAGAGAGGCCGAGGCATTCGAGGGAATTTCTGCCCTTCCAAGAATTGCAGAAGGAAGTGCACGGAGGCAGGAAATCCTGGTGGACAAGGAGCAGTGATGCGTCGGGAAGGATGCCCAGATGTAGCCTTCAAAGCTGCATCACAGATCTGTCCCCCTGGATACCAAACTTGCAGGGAAAGGAATTCAGAGCCGTGGACCAGGATCCCAGAGGATTCCAATCCAGGTGAAGGGTGAACATGGAGCCCCCAGAGGGGCCGGGGGAGGGAGGGTCCTGCCTGCCCTTAGTCCATCTGCACATGACCTTCTCCGGCCTTGACCCTCCACATGCACGTTTTGAGCTTTTACATCGTTCTCTGCACTTAGAGCTGCTGCTGTCCAGAGCCTCATTAGAAAACGACAAGTTCCTAACATCTGGTGAAGAGGAACCTCCACAAGAGAAGCCGAAAACGTGGCCTCTCCTCCAAAGGGGTGGAAAAGCAGCCACTGTCCTGGGGCAGGTCGTGGTGCTGGCCCGTGCCATTTTAAAGACACCCGCATTCCAGTGGTTGTTGCTCTGCCTGTGAAAGTACCTCCACCCTCTAAATGCCAGGAGCTCTGGGTGCTGTCTCTGCTCCTGGCCCACGTGAACCACACTGAAATGAAGCCGTCCTCTGAGTAAGGGGGGGCGCGGAGGTGTCCCTCAGTATCCAGGGAGGGGCCTGGCCCTTCTCCCTTCTCTCACATACAATAAGCCGAGACCCTGCAAGATTTCTTCATTCCAGGAGGAACGCGAGAGTCTGTGTCTCCTTGACACGAGCACAGGAGGGGAAAGAACCAGACCGTGACTCGCAGGCTGGAACAGAAACAGGATTTTAACATCAAATTCAAAACTAGTACTAACTATTAACACGAAAGAAATACGGCCCCTTCCCAAGTGGTAAACAGGCGCTGGGGTGGAGCTGCCAGGCCTGTGGGGTGAGGTCGTCCCCTCCCTCTTGGGCTCCAGGGCTCCCAGGAAAAGGCTTAGAATGTTCTTCTCCCCATCAGCATGGGAGGAGCCGGCCTGGGGCCCCGCGTGTTTCCCAGCCGCGTCCCCGCCGCTGAAGAGCAGGCTGCACTCGAGCTGTTGGAAGGACCGGGATCTGCCACTGTTGCTGGGTTCTGCGTCAGGGGTCTGGTGACTGAAGAGAAGACACTGATGATTGGGGGGGTCACACCAGTATCCCAGCCCAACACCTCAGCCCCACTGCATTCTGCTCCAAACCTTGTCCTGAGTGTTCAGTCAACACTACCCCATTGTCCCTGACATGGGAGCTGGCATTTCGCTTCACCCATTTCACAGAAGAGGAAGCTGAGTCCCACAAAGGTCAAGGGAATTGTCCCTCACAGGCCTGGTCAGCAGTGGAGCTGGGATCCCCGTGCCGGCTGTCCATCTCCCTAGGCCCGTGCTTAGCCCGAAGCTTTCCGGAGCCCCTGGCTTCAGTCCCTGCCTGTCTGGACACTCACCGAGCCCTGAGCTGAGAGACGCGCGGTTCTTCTTGGGCAGGAAAAACCGGCGCATCTTGCCGGCCCTCTCCTGTGGGGGCTCCAGGTGGCAGGACAGGCTGTAGCTAAAGGACAGAGGGGACTTTTCAGCTACCGGGAGCCACACCTCAGGTGACCCTCCCAGAGAGGGCCAGCAGTTGGAGTCCCAGGGCCCCACGGGTGACCATGCGACAAGCCCCGGGACTGACCCGGAAGCCACGGGCACGGGCTCCCTGGAGCTGGCCATCAGAGAGAGTCCGCCTTGCCCTCACCAACTCCTGCCCCGCCTCACCTCTCATCCTCGCTGAGGGGCTCCATGGCCTCGAACCAGGCCCCAAATCGCTCCTCAGCCTCAATGTGGTAAAGATGGACTGCCTCCTGGAGCAGGAAGATCTGCTCAGTGACTTTGAATTCCTGGGAGAAAGGACATGATGCAGACGGGGCCTGGGTGGGGGACCGTGCTGGGGACTCAGACAGGTGAGAAGAGGGTCAAGGAGCTGGTCTGGGGTCTTGGCCCACATGGGAACCCTCCTTCCCTCCAATTCCGTGCAGGACTTGCTCGTTCTCACAGTTGGCTTGAAATAGCTCCTCCTGCAGGAAGGTGTCCTTGGTGCCAGCCCCTTCCCCCACGCACCAATGGGACGGCTTTCCCAGCTCTGGGTGCCGAACTCTCCCAAGGAAAGCAAGGCCCAAGGCATCGGGCCAGAGAAGGTCTTCCCCGGAGGAGTCTCTGATTGCCACAGCCCCACCCTCCGCACGGGGAGGCCACAGCTGCTCACCTCACTCCTTTTCTCAAAATTGATCTCATTTCCCTGGAAGGCAGAGAGCCAAAGCCCATGAGCAACAGCCCCCTTAGCCCATAGCTAGCCCCCGTCTCCACCCTTTCTCAGGTTGCACTACCAGCAGGGTCGACCAGGGAGCAGGCGCTACCAGAAACGGGAATGGGTCCCGGGCAAGACTCTGAGCTCCAGAGCAAGGAGGCCACGGGGCTATGGCTCAGGGACATTCTAAGACAGCCCTCTCTGACAGACAGACAGACTGAGGCCTCAGGCAGGAAGGGATGCTCAGCCACTCGTGTGCTTCCTGCCTTGGAGGGGCCTGGCTTCACTCCCTGCAGGGGCGGGGCCTGAGGGAGAGGCTGAGTCCAGCTCAGACACACCCTCCAGCAGCTCCGCAGTCAGGCAGCCTGGACTGGCGGCTCACCTGGATCCTATATTCACTCATCACTAAGATGGCCATGACACCCAGCTCCCGGGGTGGCTGTGAGGCCCTCACGAGAGGACTCTGCCAAGGGTTGTGAGCTCAGGCCTCAGTGCAAGTCTCTCCTCCCAAATCTCCGAATCCTGATCCCCAGCCCCACCTCCAGGCTCACTCACCTCCAGGTAATCCTCCATGTTGGTGTCCAGCAGCAGTAGGTAATTGAGGAATGTGCCAAGGAAGGGGATGAGCCCCTGTGCCAGCGGGGTGGAGACGGTGATGAGATCCCGCTCTCAGGAGCCGTCAAAGACCTCTCCTCCACTCCTCACCCCAGCCTCCTGCCCAGCCCAAGCTACCCACCTAGGCGGCCTCCCCCCAATTTCCTCCTCTTCTCTCCTCCAGGAACCCCAAACTCCTCCAGGCACCTCCCAGCAGCCGGCTCTGGCAAAACCCAGGGTACGTGGTCCCCGCCCCTCCCTGTCCCAAATCCGTTGTGCGCCCATCCGTTCCAGGCCTCCTCCTGGTCACTTCCAATGCAGGCATTTCAGGTCTGTGGCACCAGGAGCAGGGCTGGAGGAGAAAGGCTCCCTCTCTGCTGGTAGAGACCTCCGGCTAGGAAGGGGAGTCCCCTCTCCTGCGACTCCTGGGCCCCTCCTCCACAGGCACCCTTACCTTCTGGGCACCTGTGGGGCCCGTCTCCAGGCTGGTCAACATAGAGGTCGCCTCCTGCCAGGGTGTTGACAGGGCCAGTGAGCCGACGCTCCCCTCCAAGTGTCCTCCCAGACCCCTCCCAGATCGGGGACCCTGGACATGTGGCCCCAGTCACCTGGTGCCCCTGCGGCTCCCGCCTCCAGGGTGCTCTGATTCCAGAGCCATCCCAGCTCCAACACTCACTCCTGTGTGACCTTGGGCCCGCCCAGGCCTCCCTGAACCTGTTACCTCGTCTGGAAGGTTTGACGAACTCTGTCTGCCTCCCACAGTCTCCTGAGGCCCAAGCGTCATCTGACCGTCATCACTGCTCTCCGCTCAAGCCTGCCTTTGGAGCCAGGTCCAAGCTCCCCACATTCCTCCCCACCCTTGAGCCTCGGCACCCACTGTGAGGCCTGCACCACGGCTCATCTCCCTCTGGCTCCCAGATGAGGAGACCAAGGCCCACACAGGGGCAGGGACTTGCTCAGGGGGCCCCAGAGGAGAGGCTGCTCCCCCTCCCAGCCACAGGCCCTGTCTCCTCTGCCTTCACACCACCCTCTGCCCAGCCGCTGACCACAGTGCTGTCCTCGGGACTCTCAGGCTGTGTTCGGGCCCCCAGCTGGGCCGAGCCACGGATGGAGGGAGATGAGGTGTCTCAGGAGGCCTGGTCAAGTGGCTTCTGCCAGCCCCAACGCCCAGGAGTCTCTGATCCCAGGCCGAGGCCAAGGCCTTGCTAAAGCCCTCAGCTCCCTAGGATCCCCTCAGGGAGTTCCCCTGCACAGAATTCTTTCTTCATCCGCTCAGGATGGGGACCCCGAATGCCACGTCTGACTAGCAGGGGAGGGGGCGACCAGGGCACTGCGGGGTGGCATTTCCTTTCTGTTTTACGAGGAAACTTCTGACGTCTGGGCGGGAAGGATCCCTGAAGAAGCCATCAGTTCCCTGGGCACTTGCCCTTGCCCTCCGGGGCACATGTCATCGCCAACAAGGACCTGGGTGAGCATCCCACTGGGACTGTCTGCAGCGCCCACTTTAGGGGCCAGAGTGGGGAGTCACCGAGGGGACACAGATCTGTCCCAGGTCCAGTGTCCGTCCCAAGGCTGGGAAGCCCCTGAGTGCCCCCGGCCCGTGGGATCCGGCAGTGCCCATCCCTCAGGCAGGCAGGGTGCCCTTCTTGCGAGGCACAGTGAAGACAGAAGGAGCAGTGGGGCCCTGGCTTCCTGAGCACAGACTGGGCTGACTTCGGAAGAAAGGAAGCCCGCCCACTCGCTCCAGCCAGTGGCCAGGAGGAAGATGCAGGGCAGCTGATGGAGCAGCATGGAAGCCAGACACCGGCACCTTCTGCCAGGTCCTCAGCCTCCTGGAACAGTCCAGCCCGCACCATTCTATCCCATGCCCCTGGCCTCCTGTCCCAAACTGCCCCCACCTGCCCATGGAGCTAGCACATCCCTCTTCCTGTCCATCTTTTCCTGACCAACTTCACGTGACAGGAGAACCAAAGCTCATCCTGCCGGGTCCCCTCCCCTCTCGCTCCCCCTCCTTCCAGATGTGCAGCCTCCGTCTTACCTTCACCAGCTGCCTCCTGCTCACCCACTGGTCTTTGATGAACCTCTTCAACTTTCGAGAGCTCTTCCTGAGGGGAGAGGAAAGGAGGAAAGAAAACCCGGGGCGGTTGAAGGCGAAATGCCTTTGGCTGAGAACCCGGAAGGTTCAAAGGGCCTGGGGCCTGGACGAGGGTTTTCCCCGGGTTCTTCGGAGCTCTGAGGTCACCGTGGGACTCGGGTGGAGGCTCTCCTGCGGTCACCTGGGGCCTCCATTCCCACTCCGACTGAGCACATTGTTTCTAACAGCGTTGGTTGCCGATGAGGGCTCCGTTGCTGCGAAGTACACCCTTGGAAATCTCCAGTGTGGCTCAATCCAGGATGTGACAAGGGGGGAGCCACTGCCTAGGGTCTCAGAGAGTCTCAGAGACCCGAGCAAGGAGGCCAGTCCCCATCCCTAGGGTCCGCTGCCTCCCAGATGGTCCTAGCTGAATGAGGGGTCCATGGCAGTCGCACGGGGGATGTCTGGTCCGCCCTGGTGGTGCTTGGATGGAGCACGGCCTACCCACCTGGCAACTCGTCCCCATGTCTTTTGCAGACGGCTGATGGAGGGGCTCTGCAGAGCAGACACGATGGCACGCAGGGACGCATAATTTCCAAGGACTCGGCACTCCTGAGGAAGGGAAGGGAATGAGCTGCGACGGCGGGCTGGAGCCCTGCTTCCTCTGGCTTGTGTCCCCTCGTGGGCTTCTGCTGTCCTGGATGAGGCAGATGCCCAGGGAAGCGAGGGAGGGCACACCTGGGAGCTGATGAGTAACGCTCGCGGGCAGGAAGATTTTAGCTCAACCCAGGGCGGGAAGGGAGCTTCCCACCACTGGGACCAGCACTCAAGGTCAGCAGGCCCTTGGCAGCAAGGGGCCTAGGACTTTGCCGAGGCCCAGACCACCGACTTCAAGGCTGAAAGCTGCGAGAGGAGAAGGGGCAGTCCCCCTGACTCCAGGGAGGGGCTCCCTGGGCCCTGCCGCTACTGACCTTGGCCACCTGAATCCACAGCTCGACGACTCTGGCCCTGTCCTGGGCCGTCATGCTGAGGTCCCCAAGGCACGTCGTGATGACGCAGCCGGACACGTGAAGAAACTGGTTGATAGTGGCCCGAACCGTGGGAGCCAGGTACTCCTTGCTCCCATTGGGCCGCTGGCACCACACAAAACCCAGGCAGTGGCGGGGCTCCACCTTCTTGAACAGCTCCTGGGGAGGATGGGGACTGTCACCTGACCCTGCCACACCCGAGCTCAGAGTCTGCAGGCCCCCGCAGCCCCAGGCAGGAGGCACTGGTCAGCTGCAGCTCAGGAACCTGAGGAGGTGGCCTGAAGCTTCTGGGAGTCTCTGGGTTTTGTCTGTGTCCGCTGAGGCCGCCCAGCGCAGGATGACCGAGGACCCAATAGGGGCGGGGAAGAGAAGTCCCATTGGCTCGCAGCCCAGTCTTGCTTCCCCCAAGCACCAGAACACGGCTCACACCTGCCCATCTCAAGGGGCATCTTCCACCCGTTCTCATCACCCCCTGGTCCCACTCCCCTTTCAGCTGCACGTTCCCCCGAGGCAGCAACAACCATGGGCTTTGTTTGCCTGTCTTCCATGTCGGTAAGGACGCACTAGGTGTCTAATAAGTACGGAGGCTGTTGAGGCCTCCTGGGCCGATGGGTGAGTGACCCAGGACTTGGCAGCACTCCAGTGAGCTTCCCTCCCCCACCAGAGGGCTATTCTCTGCCCCGCTTCCTCTCTGTTCGACCTCATCCATCCGCACAGCCACTCTGCCCAGCAGGTGCCCGCCCTTGGTGTGCTCTCTACTGTCCATGTGGGGACAGCAAGGACTTGGGGGCCAGAAGGTGGCCCAGGTCACCCGGTGGGTAAGTGGGGGAGCTGTGACTTGCACCCACATCGTTGGATTGCGGCTGAGGGAACAGGAGGTCTGGGGCAGCTGATGGCCCACCAAGGCGGGCCCCACCTAGCCCAAGAGCCCCGCTGCTCACCGCATCCATCCGGGTCAGCTGCTCGGCCACCAGCTTCGGAGGGAAGTCCAGCAGCTTAGGCCTCTCCTCTCTC
Organism: Equus caballus; assembly: GCF_041296265.1. Lineage (NCBI taxonomy): Eukaryota > Metazoa > Chordata > Mammalia > Perissodactyla > Equidae > Equus > Equus caballus. The sequence goes on from NW_027221988.1 coordinate 258,149, forward strand.
AGCTCGGCGCTCGCTTCTGCGGTGACTTCGGCAGCTGGAGGCAGAGATCGTCCAAAAGTCAATGGCGCATCTTGCTCCAGCTCAGAAGCTGGCACTGGGGCTGAAGCTGATGGCGCTCGCTCCGGCCCTGGAGAGGCCGATGGAGGTGAGGCTGCTGGAGGTGAGGCTGCTGGTGGTGAGGCCGCCTCCAGCTCCGGCGCGGACGGTGGAACTACAGCTGGAGCTGCCTCTGGCCCCGGAGCTGGCCCTTGCTCTGGCTCTAGAGCCGGCAGGAGCTCTGGAACTGGCGCTGCAGCGGGAGAAAGAGAAAGTTTCACCTACGTACCCGACTTTACAAGACAGGAGAGACTCCGCTGTCTTGAAGGGAACCCCAGCCCGTGAACCCCACCGCAGACAGTCTTCCCAGACTGCTGTGCCCTCACCTTCCAGCTCTGCCCTCCTGGGCCCCAGATGTTGCAGCTGGACCTGGGGAAGGTAGGCAGGGCCTCCCAGGTGCGACCCAGGCCAGATGACACGCAGAGAGGCCAGCCGCATCCTGAAAGAGGGAAAGGGCGTGGGCTCCCAGAAATCCTGCATTGGGTCCAGCCAGGTTCCCACCATAGAAGACGCGGTACTGGGCGGAAGCAGTTGGGCCACAGAGCCAGAGGCCTGGCCGTCGCTTCCACACTGTCCTCCCAAGGCACCCTGCTTTGGGTCTGGGCCCTGTGCCTGCCCCTTTCCACCAGGGGGGAGTCCCACCCCGGCGCTGACTCCTGTGTGGCCATCCTGGCAGTGGCAGGCCTGCTCATCCAGCAGGTGGAACACGGGGTTTGTGTGAGTCTCTTCTTCCCACTGCCACTCTTCTCGCAAAGAGGCTGGACACAGTCCAGCCCAGCCCTCCACGCCCTTGTGCAAGTGGACTGAGGACTGAGGCCGATGTGTGAGCGGCTCGCTAACACCCCTTCTCTTCTGGGCCTGCTGGTGGTGGTCAGAAGGGGTGGCTATGGAGAAGGGGAAGCGGAGGGAGACGGGACTGTGGTGGGGATGGGTCGCCAGGGAACAGCTCAAGCCAGCCTCCCCTCTGGTTCCCAGGGGCTCTGGGACCCCACCCACAGCTCTCTTTCACTCCTATCCCCTTGCAGTAGAAGCCATCAGACCTCAGCCCTCCCAGAGGAATCAAAAGATGAGTGAGATCAGAGTTGTGCCGGGCCCGCCCCAGCCACAGTCCTCTGTCCTCTTGTTCTCCCCCAGCCCTGTTCTGTGGAGACAGGAGGCCCTCGTCTGGCACTCAAAGAACACTCAGGTCTTTAGTTGGCGCTGGGGTCCATCATGCATGAGAACGTGGGAAGAGGCCTCCAGTCGTAAAGGAGCATAGGAGGGCATCCCCTGGGACAGGCGGGGGACAGGATCTGTGGATGATATGGTGTGTGACTATCTGAGTCTCAGGCTGCTGCGGGGGTCCAGGGGCTGTGTCTGCTTCATTCACTGCGTTGTGCCAAGTGTCTCTAAAGCTCCCGCATGTCACAGGTGCTTAATATACAGTGTTCTCGAATGAACTCCAACCAGAAGCATCCCCGGTAGCTGAGTGGGCCTGGGGCCCCTCTGCGGCCCCGGAGACCCCTCCTTGGCTACTCCAAGGACCCGCCCCACGACCAGCTGCATGGAATCCCACACTCCCTGCCAGAGTGCTTTCCGTGTGCCTTTGCAAACTCAGAAAGGCCCCATCCCAGCGATGGGGGAGCAGACTGCTCTTCATCGGGGAGAGGGAAAGAATAACCAGGAACAACCACGGCACGTCTCTCAGCCCCTTCTGTAGAGCCAGGCCCCAGGGAAGCACCTGCCGTGGCTCATCCCATTCGTGCCCACCAGAACCCGATGAAGTTTATCCTCTCCCACTCCACTTTGCAGAGGAGCAATCGAAGCTCAGAGAGATGGAGGGCCGTTTCCAAGACACACAGCTGGCAGTGGGCAGAGTCACCACTGTGCTGAGGAGGGGCTGGGCACTCACGTAGCAAGTAGGTGGTCCAGGACCCCGTGGGAGGTGAGGACAGCCGCGCAGTCAAACACGATGGTGGTGACGTTGGCCATGTTTCGAGGCGCCAAGGCTGGTCCTATGGACGGCGGCAGCCTCTCCAGCAGGCCTGCCTGGAGGGCCCGCATCCTGCAGGCCTCATTCCGCTGCCCGAGTGACTCTCCGCGCTGGGTGAGATGAGGAAGGACACAGAGTCACCAGCACCAGCGTGAACCTCCAGGAAGTCAAGGTCTGGAGGTCCCCCAGGAACTGTGAGCCCCTCAGGGATGTGTGCAGAGGAGGGACAGGATTGCCCACAGCCAACCGGTTTCCAGGCTTGAAAAGTCCAATTTGAGTTTGGGCGGGGGGAGGATTATACGATGAGTTCCTCAGGACACTTGGCTGGCTTGGCAAGGACAGACCGCCCCGCACCAAAGCGTGCATTAAGAGCACTGACCAGCGAATCCAACACAAACATCCCCATTCTAGAGATGAGAGGACGGAAGCTTCGGGCTGCCAAGTGGCTGCTCAGGGTCCTGTGCGTCGGAACTGAGAACCGCCCTAAGCCAGGGCTGCAGGACTCCCCCGCTCCCCCACCTGAGGCTTCATGTGCTCCTGACATGAAGGGAAATGTCTGGTGGGAACCTCAGCCCTCCCCAGTCGGGAGACAGTGCACGGGCAGACAGACGCTGTGAGGATCTGGCTGACTACAAGAAAGGACGCTGGTTTTTCTTTCTTTTACACGAAAGGGAGGTTTGAGACCCTCGTTACAGAGGTTTCAGATTCAGAAAATGGCAGATTTCAAAGATGCCCCTGGCCGAGTGTGAAGCGCAAACATCAGTGTTTTGTCTACTCCGCCTAGGGTTAGGAAAGAGCGACTTCCCACCCTCCTAGGTAGCTGGTGAGGAGGCGTGGAAGTCCAGATTCCTTTGGGACTGGGCCCTTGGGACACTCCAGTGGGAAAGCCCTGGGCGGGTCCAGGGGAGGGCTCCAGATTTGACTCTGGATTGTGGACACACCCCGGTGATCTCAGGGCCCCGGGTGTCACTCACTCTCCCCTCAGTCCAGCCCCGGGCAAGGTCGGTGGTCTGCTGCACTTGCCCCCTGTCCAGGGAGATGGAGCCGTAGGACCCATGCGCCAGCTCCTGGACCATCTCCTGGGTGGAGCTCTGCAAAGACAGCGTCCGGTGGCCGCGGCGGCAGGTAGCAGGGGCCTGCCTGCACTTGCCCACAGGGGGAAAACTCTCCCGCACACCGAGCACAGACAGAGGGGCATCCGCATAGACCTCCAGACAGGGAGCGAATGAGATGACACCTCACGGGCTTGGGATTCACCTACGGGTAGGGCGGCTTGGCTCCCAGCACTCACCTTCCATCCTGCCAGCCACCACCCGGGATATGAACACGACATACCGCCAGGCTTCCAAGCCCTAACCGTCTGCTCCCGTCCAGGGTAGCTCCACGCTCATCCCTGCCTTCCGTCACTCCATGCCCGCCAACACACACACACAATAAGGGTCAAGGGGTGTGGGGCTGCCCGCATGGGAGGGTGGGATCACACTTGTGGCCTGACCCGGAGTGGCCCGCCCTGGGCTGCCTTGTGTTACCTGAGGGTTCCTTCTTCCGAATGGCCTGAGGTCTTGGAGGTGCGGTCTCAGCCAATGTCGACAGCGCTGGAGAAGACTGTCATTGTTGGCTCTCTGTGCGCCAGAGCCTCGCAAAGAGGGGATACACGAACACATCCTCCTGTGTCGAGTGTCTCTGGTCAAATGGGCTATGTGTACAAAATGGCTGCCTGGTGACCAGAGTTCTAAGCTCTGTTGGGGTCGGTCGCCAAGGAAGTGAGGTCATGTCTCCAAGGTTCCAGGATGGGGGGCCCTTCCCTCCATCAGACCCACCCAAAGCCCCCTCGGGGCTGTTGACCGCTCACCCTCCTTGCCCGTGTCATCTCCCGAGCTGTACAGAAAGTTCCATCACAGCCCTCCCCACAGCTCCTTGGGATCGGAACCAGCGCCCCAGCTTTGAAGAGAGAGCGCCCAGTTCGGATCTCCTTTTTCCTAGCAGTTCTGTGTCCTGGAAAAGCCACTGTGCCTCTCAGGGCCTCCCCAGTCTCCCAACCTGCACGATGGGATGGCGCTAGAAACACATTCCCAGGGACGTCTTCGGGTGGACATGTGATAACGCCTCCCATATCTGGGAGGTGGTGCCGCCTGGGTCTGGTCCCCGAACTTAGAGGTGGAAGAATTACAAGAAGGGGTGGATGCAGTCGGGAATACCTCTCCAAACAGGCCTGGATTCCAGCCGTGTGATTTGGGAAAAGTCCCTGCCCCTTGGGGGCTCCTTGTCAGGTCTCTGCACCTTCAAGGGTTGGAAGTTCGAGGAAATTCAGATATTGTCATTCACTAGCATTCAACCTTTCCCAGTCTCCTGTTGGCCGTAGAACCAGACCCAAGCGCCTCATTGTCGGCCTATGTGGTGGGCAGCCTCCACCAAGGCTCCCAGCGCTCCCTCCCTCCTGCTGTGCACATCCTTGTGGAACCACTACATCCTGAGTAACTGGTTTCTGAGCAATAGAATACAGCCCAGCTGATGGAATGTCACATCCAAGTTTTAATTACAAAAACTCTGTCACTTCCCTCTTGCTTGCTTTCCTGAGTTCCCTCCCTTTATCTCCCCCTCTGTTTCCATCTCTTGCGCTCTCTCTCTGTCACATTTCTGGAAATGAGATAGCAAGTGGCGATGATTTCAGTTGCCCTATGTAGAGGCCAAGGGAGGCGAGATCTGAGGGAGCGCCCAGCCAACAGTCACATGGAGACTCAGACTCTCAGTCCCAATGACTCCTGACACCACCCGTGTGAGTGACTTGGGAGCAAATCCTCCCCTAGTCTAGCCTCAGTTGAGACTGAAGGTCCTGCTTCACGGAGACCTGGAGGCAGAGGCTCCCAGCTAAGCCGTGCCCAATGCCTAGACCACGGAAACCGGGAGAAGTTCAATATTCGTACTTCAGAGGTGCAACTTTTGGGAGCAGTGTTGTGAGAGAGAAACCCAAATGAACGCAGACTACCGGGTTCCCCGGTCTGGCCCCATTAACCGCCGCCCCTGCCGCAGCTCCTGTTGCTTCTCAGGCTCCCTCCAGCCGCCTGGGCAGCTTTCTGACCTCCTCTGCTCACGCTCACTTCTGCCCCAGAGTCTCAGCACCAACAGCGCCTTTCCCCCGACTCCCTGTTCCCGGACCTACGCAGGCGTGGCTCAGTCTTGTCCTTCTGGTCACAGCCTAGGTCACTTCAGTGAGGCCTTTCAGAATCTCCCAGGCACAGTCTCTGCCACCACACATCTCACATCTGGAAGCGTCTTCAATTGTTTCCTCCTTCTTGCTCCCATTTGGATAAAGTGAGCCCAGGACGAGGGGCTGTCTGCTTTGGCTGAAGGAGATGTAATTCCTTCTGGTTACCCCGGGCACACGGCTGTCTCCTCCAGGCTGAGTTTTTCCCACCACCAGTCCGTCGGGAAGGCGCACTAGCCTTCCCTCTCTCCCGTGGGGCAGGTGTCCCAGGAACACGGTGAGCCGTCCTCTCTCCCTGTCATGCAGCACCAGCCCCTCACCCCACGGCCAGAGAACTAGCACCCGGTCTGAGACTCCACCACATCCTGAATTCAGTTACTGCTGAGACCCTCCCATCCATTTGGGGATTCCCTGGTACCTCCTGAGGGCGTCTTTCCCTGAGACCCCACTCCCAGCCTGCCCTTGCTTATTCCAGTAACAATGGCCTTTCCTCAGAGCCCCCCCAGTCTGGAGAAGAAAGGTGTTGAAAGGTTCTCCGTGTTAATTTTCAGGGCCGGGGGAAATTGGTAGAAGTAATTTGGGTGTTTCTGTGCAATAGTTCCCAGGAAGAAGATTCAGCCCTAAAAAGAAATGAACTTCTGACACATGGTACAACGTGGATGAACCTTGCAAACCTTACGCTCAGTGAAATAAACGCAACCCAGAAAGACACCTATGATACGGTTCCCCTTACATGACGTGCCGAGCACAGGCAAATTCATCGAGATGGAAGGAAGAATAGAAGTTCACAGGGGCTGGAGCTGAGGGTCATGGGGAGGCAGTGTTTAATGGGGACAGAGTTTCTGTTTGAGATGATGAAAAGAAGTCTTGGAAATGAACACGGTGATGGTTGCGCAGTATTGTGAATGCATTTGATGCCACTGAATTGTCCACGGAAAAATGGTTCAAATGGCCAAGTCTAGGTTATGCATACTTTGCCACAATCAAAAGGCACTTAAAAATGCAGCGGGGGGTCAAGATGCAGGTTCTGGGGCCCTCAAGTCAGCATATGGGCCAGGTAGGTGTCCAGGGTCTGAGATCTTGGACCCTGGTGAGGCTCTGGAGTGGTCCTGATTGATGCTAGTTTACAAGTTCAAAGTAACAGGATTGGAGCAATTTCACCGATTGGGGGATAAGAAAGGAAACAACTGCATTCAGTCCCATCCAACGTGGAAGAGACCTTTTTCTTAATGGGAAGCAAATGTCAGTCCTTCAAGGAAGTCACTTCTCAACGTCTCTACCCCTCCCCAACCCCACCCGCTACTCCCAGAAAGACGCCGCAGTGCAGAGCTCGGGTACCGTGGTTGTGGCCTCATCCGTGAGTCATGTTTGGGGTCAGATCCCCTGTTTTCCTTCCCCAGCCATGTGACCCTGGGCATGTCACTCAACATGACTGAACCTCCATTTCTTCAACCGTAAAATGGGGAGAATCATCCTGGTAGGGAAATTATGAAGGTCACAAGACTTTCTCAGAGGAGGTAGCACATGGCAGAGGCATTATGCTGAGAGCCGCGCCCCACAGGTCACACGTTTTCTGATTCTGTTGATACGACCTTCTCAAAACAACAGCATTATAAAGATGGAGAACAGATGAGTGAAGGCCAGGGGCTGGCCGGGCAGATGTGACTATGAAAGAGCAGCACGAGGGAGGGCTTGTGGGGATGGGACAGTTCTGTGTGTGGATTGCAGTGGTGGTGGCGCAAATCTGCATGTGTCATAAAATGGCATAGAACCGCGCGCGCGCGCATGCACGCACACGCGCGCACACACACACACACCGCCCAGTGAGCTCATGTCAAACTAGCGACATCAGAAGTCTGCGGTCTGTGGGTTTAACACTGTCAATTCATGTCCTGGTCGTGACACTGTACTAGAGTCCCGCAAGATGTTAACCCCCGGCAGAAGCTGGTGGAAGGGTCCAAGGCACTCTGTACTATTTTTGTTGCAACTTCATGTGCTTTCATATTTATTCAAAGGGAAAAGTTAACAGTGAAAGACACAACAGGACACAGCCTGGCACGTAGTAAGTGGCAAACAACACGGTTCTCGGTGACAATTCTTTGCGATTGTAATTGCACGTTCATTTCCAGTCTCTCTCCATACACAGTGACCTTGGTGAGGGACGGACACACCTCACTAACGTCGTCTGCCCTCTGCCCAGCACAGAGCACGCGCCCACTCAATATTTGTCCACTAAATCCCCCGTGGTCCCTGCGCCAGGTGTTCTTACGTCCACGTTCACGGACCCTCCACGACAACCTTAGGCAGTGTTATTCTTCGTGCTGGGCAGGTGAGGAAACTGAGGCACAGAGAGGGAAAGTAAATTGTTCCAGGTCAACACACTGGACCGACGAGGAGGTGCCATGCCCTGCTCTGGAGGAGAGCAGAGGCTGTCCATGGCAGCTCCAGGGTCCCTCACGGCGGCTCCTCTCTGCGACTGCCAGGTCCTAACTTTGAGGCCAAATAGCTTGACTTCCTAGAGGGAGCTGGAGAGAGAAGTCACCTACCTGTGGCGCTGGGGGGGGGGGGGGTCGGTGGCACCAGTGGGTTCTGTGGGAGGAGCATGGAGGTCACAGCAGCTGAGGAGAAATGGTCTGGAGTGAGACCGGGGACTCCGAGGGGGGGCATGGAGGCCACCGCGTGCATCTTTCCTATCCAGCCTGAGCCACTGATTGCGGGTCCTCTGGCTTCTTCTCCCGTGGGTGCCCTGGGATGAGGAGATCAGTCGCTCTCCCTAAGGGGCCTGCAGCACACGGTCATCAGAGCCCTGAGGACTCACCGCGGGGAGTGAGGGCTGAGGTCCGCTGTGTAACCTGCTGTGAGAAAAGGAGACAGAATTGGCATGCAAGAGGGGCACGAATGTCCAAAATACAGCCCGAGGACCAGCAGCCCCACCCACAACTGACACTTCCAGTCTACACGGTTCCACATTAGGATTTAGGAGCAACTATCTCTTATTCCTAAAAGGCTGACAAATCAAAGATCCAGTCCCTGTTTTCATGAGTTTGCAATTTATGTGTGAGATCAATGCGCTAACCTTGCTCGAACATGGGTTTGCAAATTGTGCTCTTCAGGTTCCAGAGGTATTTAGAGGTGCTGGCAGGGAGAGAGAGGAATAGCCAGACTCTTGAATGCCCATTGGCTTCAGAGGGATACTCTCTTTCATCTGACTGGAGAAAGGCTTCTGTGCCTCAGGCAAGGGGACGAATCACAGCCCCAGAGTGCAGAGCTGCAAAGGGAAGAGAAGGATTCACAAAGTGCAGGGCCTTGGGGTCCCTGAGCCTTGAGGGAGGTTGCTCAGCTGGAAGACTAGACACACAGGATGGCTCCTGAGGAACACTGGAGAGTGCACATCCTCCTGGGGCCCATCCTTAGCTTCAGTATGGGGTTACTAAATAGATGCTCCCCAACGACGTAGAGGCTGTCGCTGTCCAGGATGAAGGAGCCCAGCTGAGTGCCCCCACAGGTCTCATGTCTCAGCTTCCGTGACAGCCCCTCTTTTTCCAGCTTAAGGCCCACAGTGTCAGGATGGTGAGTGAGGACAGTATCATCTCCGCCGGCTGTTGCAGTTTTCTCAGGCCTGGAGCTGGAGGGACACAGGCATGGGGAGGTGGGGACTCCAGGCAGGGGCGCTGAAACGCCTCCCTGAGGGAGGGGACAGAGACAGCAGGAAGACTGACGGGCAGCTTGGAACAGCCTTGGTGCTGGGGGAGGGTTGTAAGTGAATAGGACAGCCAAGGTCCCTGAACACAGAGGACGTAGCACCTCCAAATGTTGGTGTCGGTGCTCAACTCTGAAAGGACGTTCATGATACGGCAACGCACACCCTAACAACAAAGCATGCGGCAGCGAGCGGAGGAGGACTCTGGGCACAGGACCAGGTGAAGCAAGGCAACATCAAGTTGCTTAAATTGCAGCTCTGCCACTCACTTTCTGCATGCCTCTGGGTAAGTCTCCCAACCCCTCTGGCTCCTTTTCTTCATCTGTCCAGTGAGGTGAGAGTTCAGACCTCACAGCACTTAGCACTAGTAACCGTTCGATGAAAAGCGGCCATTTTCCTTAGGTATTAATAGGGCCCGCATTCTTGGTGTCAATGGACCTGGCAGGGAGAGAGACTGAGCCTTTTGAAGGCAACACTTAGGGCAAGCAGCCGTCCTGGGATGGAGGCGGCGATTGGGCTGTGTGGGATCTCAGAGCCAGAAACATCTCAGGGCCAGTGGAAAGGGAAGACACGCTGCATCACGGCTGCAGGACAATGGCGAGGACCTTTGGAGCTGGGTCGTTTCATCCTCAGACAAACGGGTTCACGACTGGGAGGTTCACACGAGGGCTGAGGCCACCCAAGTGCTCCTGCGGGGGTTCCCACGTTGAAACAATAGATAATGCTTCTAAAAGATTGATCAACATGCTCTTGTCCTGAGAAGAGTGGGGAGAGGCTCAGTAGCTGTGCACTGTTTCCTCATGAGATGCCTCTGTCCTTCGTAGTCCTTTTGGGGTTGCTTAACACTTGTCGTTTCAGCAGGTGCCCTTGCCCTGGAGGGAAGAGATAGCAGGGCTGCTGAGCGTTGGGCTAGAGTTTCAGTCTAGGGGGCCGGCCCCGTGGCCAAGTGGCTGAGTTTATGTGGTTTGCTTTAGTGGCCCAGGGTTTCACCCGTTTGGATCCTGGGTGCGGACCTGGCACCACTCATCAGGCCACGCTGAGGCCGTGTCTCACATAGTGCAACTAGAAGGATCTGCAACTAGAATAGACAGCTATGTACTGGGAGGCACTGGGGAGAAGAAGAAGAGGAGGAAAGAAAACAACGTTTAGCAAAAGAATTTCAGTCTTGTCTCTCCTGTGTGTGAGGACCTCCACATTCCCAATCTTTGTTCCTCATAGCTGTCTCATTTCATCTTTTCTCTCGGTTTCTTTCTGTCGTTAACCACTTCAGACACTTGTCTGTTCTACTAATGTCCTAACCTCTATCAGGCCTTTATCCTGCCTCTTCCTGCAGAGCAGCTATGCCTGGCACCTCACTGCCGTTCAAATCTCAGCTCAACCATCAGCTGCTCTGAAAGACCTTGCCAGACCACCTTCTATGAAGTAGCACTTCTGAATACACACCTGGCCCTCAGGTTTTCTCTTCCCATATCACCCTGAGTATTTCTTTCATGGAATTTACTATCATTTGCTGTATTCAGTCTTTATGCATTTGTCACCTTGGCGCCAAGTACCTAGTTGACACTCGCTTTATGCTGCTTGCTGGAATGAATGCATGAATGTAGCAATGTCTGTACGTGTCCACATTTGTGGGTTCTATTTGAACAGACAGAAAATCTTTCTGGATCTTAGTCATGACTTTGACTCTAGCCCTGTCTCCTCATCTGGCCCCAGTGTGGATCTGAGAGCCCCTGAGTTTCCAGGAACCTGATATAGAGGCTTGATTGATGCCGTGGAACCTGTCGTACCCCAGCTCTGAAGATTCATTTTTAAAACTGAGTCCATGGGGGCTGGCCCGGTGGCGTAGCAGTTAAGTGTGCACACTCTGCTTCAGCGGTCTGTGGTTCCGGTGAACTGGCCCACTCAGCTCCCAGGCGTGGACCTATGTACCACTTCTCAAGCCACGCTTTGGCAGGCATCCCACGTATAAAATAGAGGAAGATCAGCACAGATGTTAGCTCAGGGCAAATCTTCCTCAGCACACAAGGAGGATTGGCAGTGCATGTTAGCTCAGGGTTAATCTTCCTCAAAAAAAAGAAGAAAAAAGTCAAGTCTATGAGTCTTTTTCATGCTTGTGTCCTGACCCAGGCTGGGCCTCCCCATCCCTTAATCCTGCCATGTGAGTCTGGAGTCATGGGATATAAACTGGAGTCCTGAAATTTGAATTCCGCCTTCAGGAATTCTTTGTTTCGTGAGTCAAGACCCTGCACATTTTCTACATGCTGTAGACATGATGCACACTCTCCACTTCCTCACCGCTCCGTCCTGACCAGCTCAACCATTTGTGTAACATGCCTAGTTCCAGCAGAATGTTAAATATGTGACATGTGCTACAGACCAAGTTATGTCTGCGCGCCCCCAGAAGGATTCCTGAGCAGTAGAGCACAGTGGTCACATGGTTTTTGGGGGGTCTGACAGGCCTGTGTTCCGATCCTAGTTCCCTGCTTCAAGACTGTGTGTCCCTGACCAGTTGCTAAACATCTCTGTGCCTCGGCCACCTCATCGGTCAATCGGAAGGGCTCAGTTTGCTTTTCTGCAGAACCAATTTAGCCCACATTCTGCTGGATAGTGATTTGTTCTGAATGCTGCTGGGAAGTTCTCCTGCCGGGGCTGGCTCAGCTGATCTCAGCTGAGGCTCACTGATGTGCCTGCGGTCGGCCGCTGGCTGGCGGACCTCGGGTCTCCCGCACATTCTCTCATCCCCCAGTGGGCACCTTGGGCTCATTGAGCTGCTCCGAGTTCCAGGAGCAGCAAGAAATGGCAAGCCCTAGTGTACACGTGCTTCCCAAGCCTCTGCTTCCGTCACATTCACTAACATCCATTAGCCAAGGCCTGTCATGTGGCCGAGCCCAGATTCAAGAGATGGGGAAGTAGACTCTGCTTCTCACTGGGGAGAGGAATTTGTGTGAGGATGAAAATGAAAAGTGCTTAGCAAAGGTCCCGACATGTAGACAACAAGCGGTAAAGGACTCGCACCCTTTCTTACACCCAACTGTGAGAAGGACCCCAGCACGTGGGAACCCCCGCAGGAGCACTTGGGTGGCCTCAGCCCTCGTGTGAACCTCCCAGTCGTGAACCCGTTTGTCTGAGGATGAAACGACCCAGCTCCAAAGGTCCTCGCCATTGTCCTGCAGCCGTGATGCAGCGTGTCTTCCCTTTCCACTGGCCCTGAGATGTTTCTGGCTCTGAGATCCCACACAGCCCAATCGCCGCCTCCATCCCAGGACGGCTGCTTGCCCTAAGTGTTGCCTTCAAAAGGCTCAGTCTCTCTCCCTGCCAGGTCCATTGACACCAAGAATGCGGGCCCTATTAATACCTAAGGAAAATGGCCGCTTTTCATCGAACGGTTACTAGTGCTAAGTGCTGTGAGGTCTGAACTCTCACCTCACTGGACAGATGAAGAAAAGGAGCCAGAGGGGTTGGGAGACTTACCCAGAGGCATGCAGAAAGTGAGTGGCAGAGCTGCAATTTAAGCAACTTGATGTTGCCTTGCTTCACCTGGTCCTGTGCCCAGAGTCCTCCTCCGCTCGCTGCCGCATGCTTTGTTGTTAGGGTGTGCGTTGCCGTATCATGAACGTCCTTTCAGAGTTGAGCACCGACACCAACATTTGGAGGTGCTACGTCCTCTGTGTTCAGGGACCTTGGCTGTCCTATTCACTTACAACCCTCCCCCAGCACCAAGGCTGTTCCAAGCTGCCCGTCAGTCTTCCTGCTGTCTCTGTCCCCTCCCTCAGGGAGGCGTTTCAGCGCCCCTGCCTGGAGTCCCCACCTCCCCATGCCTGTGTCCCTCCAGCTCCAGGCCTGAGAAAACTGCAACAGCCGGCGGAGATGATACTGTCCTCACTCACCATCCTGACACTGTGGGCCTTAAGCTGGAAAAAGAGGGGCTGTCACGGAAGCTGAGACATGAGACCTGTGGGGGCACTCAGCTGGGCTCCTTCATCCTGGACAGCGACAGCCTCTACGTCGTTGGGGAGCATCTATTTAGTAACCCCATACTGAAGCTAAGGATGGGCCCCAGGAGGATGTGCACTCTCCAGTGTTCCTCAGGAGCCATCCTGTGTGTCTAGTCTTCCAGCTGAGCAACCTCCCTCAAGGCTCAGGGACCCCAAGGCCCTGCACTTTGTGAATCCTTCTCTTCCCTTTGCAGCTCTGCACTCTGGGGCTGTGATTCGTCCCCTTGCCTGAGGCACAGAAGCCTTTCTCCAGTCAGATGAAAGAGAGTATCCCTCTGAAGCCAATGGGCATTCAAGAGTCTGGCTATTCCTCTCTCTCCCTGCCAGCACCTCTAAATACCTCTGGAACCTGAAGAGCACAATTTGCAAACCCATGTTCGAGCAAGGTTAGCGCATTGATCTCACACATAAATTGCAAACTCATGAAAACAGGGACTGGATCTTTGATTTGTCAGCCTTTTAGGAATAAGAGATAGTTGCTCCTAAATCCTAATGTGGAACCGTGTAGACTGGAAGTGTCAGTTGTGGGTGGGGCTGCTGGTCCTCGGGCTGTATTTTGGACATTCGTGCCCCTCTTGCATGCCAATTCTGTCTCCTTTTCTCACAGCAGGTTACACAGCGGACCTCAGCCCTCACTCCCCGCGGTGAGTCCTCAGGGCTCTGATGACCGTGTGCTGCAGGCCCCTTAGGGAGAGCGACTGATCTCCTCATCCCAGGGCACCCACGGGAGAAGAAGCCAGAGGACCCGCAATCAGTGGCTCAGGCTGGATAGGAAAGATGCACGCGGTGGCCTCCATGCCCCCCCTCGGAGTCCCCGGTCTCACTCCAGACCATTTCTCCTCAGCTGCTGTGACCTCCATGCTCCTCCCACAGAACCCACTGGTGCCACCGACCCCCCCCCCCCCCAGCGCCACAGGTAGGTGACTTCTCTCTCCAGCTCCCTCTAGGAAGTCAAGCTATTTGGCCTCAAAGTTAGGACCTGGCAGTCGCAGAGAGGAGCCGCCGTGAGGGACCCTGGAGCTGCCATGGACAGCCTCTGCTCTCCTCCAGAGCAGGGCATGGCACCTCCTCGTCGGTCCAGTGTGTTGACCTGGAACAATTTACTTTCCCTCTCTGTGCCTCAGTTTCCTCACCTGCCCAGCACGAAGAATAACACTGCCTAAGGTTGTCGTGGAGGGTCCGTGAACGTGGACGTAAGAACACCTGGCGCAGGGACCACGGGGGATTTAGTGGACAAATATTGAGTGGGCGCGTGCTCTGTGCTGGGCAGAGGGCAGACGACGTTAGTGAGGTGTGTCCGTCCCTCACCAAGGTCACTGTGTATGGAGAGAGACTGGAAATGAACGTGCAATTACAATCGCAAAGAATTGTCACCGAGAACCGTGTTGTTTGCCACTTACTACGTGCCAGGCTGTGTCCTGTTGTGTCTTTCACTGCTAACTTTTCCCTTTGAATAAATATGAAAGCACATGAAGTTGCAACAAAAATAGTACAGAGTGCCTTGGACCCTTCCACCAGCTTCTGCCGGGGGTTAACATCTTGCGGGACTCTAGTACAGTGTCACGACCAGGACATGAATTGACAGTGTTAAACCCACAGACCGCAGACTTCTGATGTCGCTAGTTTGACATGAGCTCACTGGGCGGTGTGTGTGTGTGTGCGCGCGTGTGCGTGCATGCGCGCGCGCGCGGTTCTATGCCATTTTATGACACATGCAGATTTGCGCCACCACCACTGCAATCCACACACAGAACTGTCCCATCCCCACAAGCCCTCCCTCGTGCTGCTCTTTCATAGTCACATCTGCCCGGCCAGCCCCTGGCCTTCACTCATCTGTTCTCCATCTTTATAATGCTGTTGTTTTGAGAAGGTCGTATCAACAGAATCAGAAAACGTGTGACCTGTGGGGCGCGGCTCTCAGCATAATGCCTCTGCCATGTGCTACCTCCTCTGAGAAAGTCTTGTGACCTTCATAATTTCCCTACCAGGATGATTCTCCCCATTTTACGGTTGAAGAAATGGAGGTTCAGTCATGTTGAGTGACATGCCCAGGGTCACATGGCTGGGGAAGGAAAACAGGGGATCTGACCCCAAACATGACTCACGGATGAGGCCACAACCACGGTACCCGAGCTCTGCACTGCGGCGTCTTTCTGGGAGTAGCGGGTGGGGTTGGGGAGGGGTAGAGACGTTGAGAAGTGACTTCCTTGAAGGACTGACATTTGCTTCCCATTAAGAAAAAGGTCTCTTCCACGTTGGATGGGACTGAATGCAGTTGTTTCCTTTCTTATCCCCCAATCGGTGAAATTGCTCCAATCCTGTTACTTTGAACTTGTAAACTAGCATCAATCAGGACCACTCCAGAGCCTCACCAGGGTCCAAGATCTCAGACCCTGGACACCTACCTGGCCCATATGCTGACTTGAGGGCCCCAGAACCTGCATCTTGACCCCCCGCTGCATTTTTAAGTGCCTTTTGATTGTGGCAAAGTATGCATAACCTAGACTTGGCCATTTGAACCATTTTTCCGTGGACAATTCAGTGGCATCAAATGCATTCACAATACTGCGCAACCATCACCGTGTTCATTTCCAAGACTTCTTTTCATCATCTCAAACAGAAACTCTGTCCCCATTAAACACTGCCTCCCCATGACCCTCAGCTCCAGCCCCTGTGAACTTCTATTCTTCCTTCCATCTCGATGAATTTGCCTGTGCTCGGCACGTCATGTAAGGGGAACCGTATCATAGGTGTCTTTCTGGGTTGCGTTTATTTCACTGAGCGTAAGGTTTGCAAGGTTCATCCACGTTGTACCATGTGTCAGAAGTTCATTTCTTTTTAGGGCTGAATCTTCTTCCTGGGAACTATTGCACAGAAACACCCAAATTACTTCTACCAATTTCCCCCGGCCCTGAAAATTAACACGGAGAACCTTTCAACACCTTTCTTCTCCAGACTGGGGGGGCTCTGAGGAAAGGCCATTGTTACTGGAATAAGCAAGGGCAGGCTGGGAGTGGGGTCTCAGGGAAAGACGCCCTCAGGAGGTACCAGGGAATCCCCAAATGGATGGGAGGGTCTCAGCAGTAACTGAATTCAGGATGTGGTGGAGTCTCAGACCGGGTGCTAGTTCTCTGGCCGTGGGGTGAGGGGCTGGTGCTGCATGACAGGGAGAGAGGACGGCTCACCGTGTTCCTGGGACACCTGCCCCACGGGAGAGAGGGAAGGCTAGTGCGCCTTCCCGACGGACTGGTGGTGGGAAAAACTCAGCCTGGAGGAGACAGCCGTGTGCCCGGGGTAACCAGAAGGAATTACATCTCCTTCAGCCAAAGCAGACAGCCCCTCGTCCTGGGCTCACTTTATCCAAATGGGAGCAAGAAGGAGGAAACAATTGAAGACGCTTCCAGATGTGAGATGTGTGGTGGCAGAGACTGTGCCTGGGAGATTCTGAAAGGCCTCACTGAAGTGACCTAGGCTGTGACCAGAAGGACAAGACTGAGCCACGCCTGCGTAGGTCCGGGAACAGGGAGTCGGGGGAAAGGCGCTGTTGGTGCTGAGACTCTGGGGCAGAAGTGAGCGTGAGCAGAGGAGGTCAGAAAGCTGCCCAGGCGGCTGGAGGGAGCCTGAGAAGCAACAGGAGCTGCGGCAGGGGCGGCGGTTAATGGGGCCAGACCGGGGAACCCGGTAGTCTGCGTTCATTTGGGTTTCTCTCTCACAACACTGCTCCCAAAAGTTGCACCTCTGAAGTACGAATATTGAACTTCTCCCGGTTTCCGTGGTCTAGGCATTGGGCACGGCTTAGCTGGGAGCCTCTGCCTCCAGGTCTCCGTGAAGCAGGACCTTCAGTCTCAACTGAGGCTAGACTAGGGGAGGATTTGCTCCCAAGTCACTCACACGGGTGGTGTCAGGAGTCATTGGGACTGAGAGTCTGAGTCTCCATGTGACTGTTGGCTGGGCGCTCCCTCAGATCTCGCCTCCCTTGGCCTCTACATAGGGCAACTGAAATCATCGCCACTTGCTATCTCATTTCCAGAAATGTGACAGAGAGAGAGCGCAAGAGATGGAAACAGAGGGGGAGATAAAGGGAGGGAACTCAGGAAAGCAAGCAAGAGGGAAGTGACAGAGTTTTTGTAATTAAAACTTGGATGTGACATTCCATCAGCTGGGCTGTATTCTATTGCTCAGAAACCAGTTACTCAGGATGTAGTGGTTCCACAAGGATGTGCACAGCAGGAGGGAGGGAGCGCTGGGAGCCCTTGGTGGAGGCTGCCCACCACATAGGCCGACAATGAGGCGCTTGGGGTCTGGTTCTACGGCCAACAGGAGACTGGAAAGGTTGAATGCTAGTGAATGACAATATCTGAATTTCCTCGAACTTCCAACCCTTGAAGGTGCAGAGACCTGACAAGGAGCCCCCAAGGGGCAGGGACTTTTCCCAAATCACACGGCTGGAATCCAGGCCTGTTTGGAGAGGTATTCCCGACTGCATCCACCCCTTCTTGTAATTCTTCCACCTCTAAGTTCGGGGACCAGACCCAGGCGGCACCACCTCCCAGATATGGGAGGCGTTATCACATGTCCACCCGAAGACGTCCCTGGGAATGTGTTTCTAGCGCCATCCCAT